>NC_092128.1:85886410-86189440 GCF_043159975.1 Macaca nemestrina | reverse complement strand
CATAGAATAGTTTGTTTACAAATAGTAGAATAATTCAGGATGGAGAGCCAAGAGGTTGGACATCATGACTGCTTCTGGAGAGAAAGAGAAATGGAATAGAGGATTGGGGTGGGAGAAGTATTAAGTATTTTTTTAAAATCATTTTTACAATTTGCTTGTCTTGCTTTTTTCAATTAAGAGTTAATACACAGATTAGTAAGTAAAAAATAAAAACTGAAAACAACAGCCTTTAGTCTAGAAAAATATTCACTTTATGTTTTCCTGTACTGTAAATTGTGTGAACCCCTTTAGGCCACTTGCATACTGTTTAATATCGGGCCTCACACTTGGATCTCCATTGACAGAAATGATATGCGAGCTGTAGAGGTGACAATGTTAGAAAAAGAGCCCTGTATATTCCTGAATGGAGTTTCATTCTTATAATTGTTTCACTTCCCCTAACATCCGTAAAAATCAGTTATTACTCTAAGAGGAATATGATCTTAAGAAGATACTGATTTTTTTGGAAAGCGAGGAAGATTCAGTTCTCTTAAAATCAGTCACATTAGAATAAAAGGAAGGAAAACCCCTAAAATCACATATTTGAAAGACTGTATGTGAGATTAAAAAAAAAAATAGGCCATAAAACACACTAAATCATTTATGGAAATTTTCTGTTTACTTTTGAGTTATTTTGATAAATAAACAAAGTCTAGGCCAGGCACAGTGGCTCATGTCTGTAATCCCAACACTTTGGGAGGCAGAGGTGGGAAGGTCACCAGAGGTCAGGAGTTTGTGACCAGCCTAGCCAACATGGTGAAACCTCATCTCTACTAAAAATACAAAAATTAGTTGGGCATGGTGCACACCTGTAGTTCCAACTACTTTGGAGGATGGGGCAGAATAATTGCTTGAACCTGGGAAGCGGAGCTTGCAGTGAGCCAAGATCATGCCACTGCACTCCAGCCTGGGTTACAGAGCAAGACTCCCTCCCTAACCCCTCCAAAAAAAGAAAAGAAAAACAAACAACAAAGTCTATTGTCATCTTCTTTTTTAAAAAAGTTGTGAAACATTTGGCTTGAAACTCTACTCTGTTGCTTAATTTTTGTGACTATATTTTTGTCTGTGTATTGTTCATGGATCTAAAGCCTCTGCAGCACATATTCAGTTATACTCTATTGTGAATTCACTAAAGATAGTAAGAAAACCTTTTTATTTAACACATGTTTTTAACTTAAAACTGTGGAATATTTTTAAGCATTGTTTTAGATATCAGGTGTTATTTGGGTGTTAGCTGAGTTTTTACAGTACAGTAGCAATCGTATAATGATACTATTAACACTATTGTCTTTGTTTTTTTAAAATTTATTATCACATTGTTAATGTATCTATCATGTAATGCTTGAGTAGATAAATGTAGAAGAGAAATAACTTAATTCTTTGATATTGAAGATTTGAATCAAATGATTCAATGATTTTTTGTTTTTTTTTCTTTGAGACAGCATCTCACTCTGTTGCCAGGCTGTAATACAGTGGCACCATCTCAGCTCCCTGCAACCTCTGCCTCCCGGGTTCAAGCGATTCTCCTGCCTCAGCCTCCCAAGTAGTTGAGACTACAGGCACGCACCACCATGCCCAGCTAATTTTTGTATTTTTAGTGGAGATGGGGTTTCACCATGTTGGACAGAATGGTCTCAGTCTCTTGACCTTGTGATCCACCTGCCTTGGCCTCCCAAAGTGCTGGGATTACAGGCATTAGCCTGTACAAAAAAATTAGCTGGGCATAGTGGCGGGTGCCTGTAGTCCCAGCTACTCGGGAGACTGAGGCAGGAGAACGGTGTGAACCCAGGAGGCAGAGCTTGCAGTGAGCCGAGATCACGCCACTGCACTCTAGCCTGGGTGACAGAGCAAGACTCCGTCTCAAAAAAAAAAAAAAAAAAAAAAAACAAAAAAACCCTCAATTTGAAACATGTGATTTTATTTTATTCTTGATGACTTTTCATGAGCAGAAATATTGAATTCTGAAGTTCACTATTTTATGTTTTTTTAAAAAAATATTCTCTAAGAAATCTTTCACTATCACAACCTCTGAAAGATAGTCTTCTAGGATTACTTTTGAAAATTTTAGAGTTTTAACTTTTATCGTTACTCTGTGATATTCTTGAATTAATTTTTACATATGGTATGTGGTAGAATCAAGATGCCTGATTTCTATGTACATAACCACTAACTATAGCCCCATTTATTATAGAGACTTAAAAAAATCCATTAGATATCCTTGGTGACTTGTTGAAAAAATGTTGACAAATTATGTTTGCATTTATTTTTAGACTCCTACTCACTTTCATTGATGTATTTGTTTCCCTTTATGCCAGTTCCTCAATTTATTGATTATCATAGCTTTAAAGGATGTATTATTCACACATTTGTAAAATAATTTAATTTTCTCTAGGATTTTTCTCATGCATAATTTTGTGGTCTTCGAATAAAGACAATTTTCTTTCTTTTTTTTTCCCCCCTATATTTGTGCTTTTTTTTTCTTGCCTTATTGCTCTGGCAAGGAGCTAGATGGTATAAGATAGAAGTGGCTAAAGTAAAATGTAGGCATCCTGTACTGACTTGTTTTCTCTCTCTCTCTCTCCCCACTTTTCTCCATCTCTTCATGTGTGTGTGTGTGTGTGTGTGTCTACTCTAGGGATTAAATATGCATTCCTATAATATTCTACCTTGAATTAATATAATACTTACCATAAATGTCAGAATTTTATAGTAATATAATTCAATCTATGCCCTCCCAACCTTTTAGCTAGCATTCTCACATACGGTAATCTTTCACATTCTAAATCCCAATATATGGCCGGGTACAGTGGTTTACACCTGTAATCCCAGCACTTTGGGAGGCCGAGGTGGGCAGATCATCAGGTCAGGAGATCTAGACCATCCTGGCTAACACAATGAAACCCTGTCTCTACAAAAAAATACAAAAAAATTAGCCGGGCGTGGTGACAGGCTCCTGTAGTCCTTTCTACTCAGGAGGCTGAGGCAGGAGAATGGCCTGAACCCAGGATGTGGAGCTTGCAGTGAGCTGAGATCGCACCACTGCACTCCAGCCTGGGCAACAGAGCGAGACTCCGTCTAAAAAATAAATAAATAAATAAATAAATAAATCCCAAAATATTGCTTTCATTATTTTAGATTTAATTAGTCAGTTATGTTTAAAGGAATCAAGAAAATAAAACAGTTAATCTTCTTTGTTTGCCCCGATGTTTACCTTCTAATAGTCTTCTTTCTATCTATTAACCTAAGTTTTCATCCCTTATTATTTCTTTTCAGGCTGAATAACTTTTGCATCTTTTGTAATGCAGACCTGTAGCAACAAATCTATTCAGTTTTTGTCTATCTTAAGATGTCATGTTTTCCCTAATTTTTGAAAGATACTTTTCTGAATATGAAATCCTTAATGGATATTCCTTTCTTGCATTTTTTTCAATACTTTAAAAAGTTTAACTCATTGTCTTTAAACTTTTATTTTTTCTAATAATTCAATTTTCATATCATTGTTATACCATAGGTAATGTGTCTTTTCATTCCTAGATATTTACAAAATTTTTCTCTTCCTTTTAAAATGTTAGCCGTTTGACTATAATGTGCCAATGTGGTATTTAAAAAACATTAATCTGGGACTACAAGTATGTGCTTTGGAGTTAAGTGGTCCTGGTCATGATTTTCTTAAACATTGTTTCTGTCCCTTTCTCTTTCTCCTCCCCTCTGGGAACATCAATTAGCTAGGTATTCTTCATGATACTACCTTAGAGATCAGTAATGCTCTGTAATTTTTAAGATTTTACTTTCTTTTATATTCAGATTGAATAACATATATTAATTTGTCTTCAAGTTTATTTGATCTTTTCACTACTTTCTCCGAGCTGCCATTGAATCCATTCAGTGTATTTCTCACATTGGATATTATACATTTATGTTCTAGAATTTGCCTTTTTTTATGAAGTTTTTTTTTTCTCTGTTGAGAGTCTCTTTCACTTATTGTGACTATTTTGCCTTTATGTCCTAAATGTAATAATTATTTAAAAATTATTGTCTGCTAATTCCAATATCCGGTTCATATTCAGGTCTACTTCAATTGACTGTTATTTTACTTGATATGAATCACATTTGTGTTTTTTTCTTTGTACGTCTAGTAATTTATTGTTAATGTTATATATAAATCGTTATGGCAGATTTGTTGTAAAGACTCTAGATTCTGTTTTGTCCATCTGACCATTCCTTATTATTATTCTAGGAGGTGGTGAAATAATTGGCTAACTACCCTGTGTTTTTGGAGACTTTGACTTATACGTTGTTAGGATATATGGGGATTTTTGGCACTGTCTTTAGTCTTAGGGCATATTCCTTATCCTTGGTGATCTTCAATTTTAGGGCAAGCCTTGTCTTTTTTTTTTTTTTTTTTTAAAATAATGAAATGCCCGAGGTGTTTACAAAGCCCCTCTCACTTGGCAGGATTTGAACTCTAAATTCTCTTTTGCTAGCACCAGACAGCAATTGAAGTCTCTGCTCAGCAACTTTACAACTTTCCAGCCTCTGAGGTTTTCATCAGATTTCTTAGTGTCTTGCCCTACATATGAGTAATTTAAGAGTCAGCCAGGATTTGAGGGCACTTTGTATGCAGACATTATAGCTCCCATTCCGTGGTCCCTATCTTTCTAGGATTTCCCCCTTATATTTCCAGTCACTTTTGCTGTCCTAAAATTTGACCTACGACTCCTAACCTGGTTCATACACTGTCCATTCAGTGATGTAATTGACAAGCTATCAGGAAAATGAATTTTTCTCAGCAACACACTATACTCAAATAACTGCCTCAATTAGTCCTTTTGTCTGGAGATAATTTTATGATAGACCTAAATAGTAAAGGGCAATAGAAATTAGAGTACAAGAGAGCTGCAAGGATGCAATGTGCAAAATGAGAAAGCATAAGAAATGTGCAGCAGAATTATGAAGTAATACATCCAATGAGATAATAGAAACCAGAAGTTTTCAGAAGCTAACAGATATAGAGAAGAATAGAAAAATTTTACTCTATAGCAGCAAACGCAATAGAGTGGTAGCAGGATGAGCAGAGACTTAGAAGATCTGACTTCTGAGGACACAGATAATAGAGTGTTTTGGTTATTGCCCTTTAGTATCCAGAATTAATGGAAGTCTAATATTATTTATCTAATCTTCAAAATTATATTAAATTTACTTAAGATCCAGTCATGTGTGAAGATTTATGTTTTTAAGTAACTATCTCCATTTTATTTATCTTTTAAATAACACATTAAGAAAGAAAAAAATACATACTATTTGTGATATGTATTTTAAGTAATGACTGCAGAGAGACATGTTTAGTGAATATTAAATTTCTGTAGCTGTTATTTCACCATTTGTGTAGATAGGAATTAATGTATTGGAATTATTAATCTAGCTGACAAATCTTCATTATCAAATTAAATATTTATTTTGTGTAAAGAAATATGTCACCTGGGAGATGTTTTTAATATTTCATATACTATGATTATAAAAACTTAAATATGAATATTATAAACACACAATTAGTCATGCCTTTTTAAAAAAACAAGTTACATTGCAAATAAGCAAATCATTTCTTCTATGTAAACTGCATTTTTTATTTTGTGGCCTTTGGGATTAAAGTGCCTGAGTTTGACTCCTGATTTTATTTGTTACTGTGCCTATGAACTTACACAGAGTTCTTTACCTTCTTGTGCTTCAGTTTCCTCCTATGTACAATGAGGATAATAACAATGCAAAGTGTCATAGTCTGTTTTCCGTTGCTATAACAGAATACCACAGACTGGGTAATTTATAAAGAATAGAAGTTTATTTGGCTCAAAGTTCTAGAGGCTACAAAGTCCAAGATCAAGGTGCTGGCATCTGTTGAGGGCCTTCATGCTGAGATATGACATGGCAGAGGGCAAGCAAGCATGCAATACAGAGAGCAAATAGGGTGCAAATTTATTCTTTTATCAGGAGCCCACTCTTCAAATAACTAACTCACTCCTGATTTAGGCAGTAATAGTATTAATAAATTTATGAAGACAAAACCCTCCTGACCTAATCACCTCTTAAAGATCCCAACTCTTAACTCTGTCACAATAGCAAATAAGTTTCAATATGAGTTTTGGAGGGGACATTCAACCATAGTGTATACATTGTTGTGAGGATTAAAAAAATGTAGTTCACATTTCAATCTAACAATTAAAATAATGCTTGAAACTCAAGCACAAGAAGGCGAAGGTAAAGAACTCTGCACAAGTTTATACTCATAGTAACAAATAAAATCTGGAGTTGAACTCAGGCAATATAATTCTAAAGGCCACAAAATGAAAGATGCAGTTTACATTATAGAAATGATATTACTTACTTGTAATTTATAACATAGATTGTTACTGTTATCTTTTTTGAAATATAGATACCTGTTTTACTGTATGTCACTTACTAACCACTCTTAGCCATGATGATTATTCACGTGTATTTTGTGACATAATTTTAATTCAACGGATATTTTGTTTAATATGAATTATTAATATGAATAAATGTAATCAAATTTAAGACTTAAATAATTAATGAATCCCCAACTTACTTTAGGGCAAAAAAATGCCTTCTTTTTTTTTTTTTTTTTTTTTTTTTGAGGCGGAGTTTCACTCTGCCCCGGCTGGAGTGCAGTGGCGCGATCTCGGCTCACTGCAAGCTCCGCCTCCTGGGTTCACGCCATTCTCCTGCCCCAGCCTCCTGAGTAGCTGGAAAGAATGCATTCTTAACTGTAAAAATTTGAGATTCTAATCATAAAGTACATTGTTTAGAGTTTTTTTTGTTATTTATTTTTTTCTGATCTATAAACTGATTAATATACAGATTATTACATTTGACAAGTTCAACATATTTTTGAAAATATTTCAATTACTGTGGTCTGCAGACATTTAGTGAGAATCTATGGCTAATCTTGTAGTATCTTGTTACTACACATAAGACTAAGTATTCTAGTCTTATGTACTTAATTAAAAAATTAAATGGTGGAAAATGAGTTATAATTTTCTTTATGAAGATGTAGCTAATTTTGAAGAATATATTTTAAAAGGACTGACGTTTAGAAGCACAGTTACAGTGGTCTCAGTCCAAGAATTCTCAGTTACTTATGGTTACTGAGAATTGGTCTGACATATTCCAAAGAAAATTTAATGAGTATCATTTCTATTCATTTATTTATTTATTGTTTATTTTATTGTGAGTGTATCCAGTACTCACTATTTTTCAGGAAGTATTTTAACATTAAATTTTCGTAACAACTCATTAGAATTTGTAGTGGTATTACCTCCAATTAAATATACTGAGTAACTCACCCTGGGCCATATGATTAGTAAGTATCAAACCTGGGGTTTGTACAAAGTAGTCAGACTCCATATTATTTGCTCTAATCTACTACACTATGCAGTTTCCCTCTACAATGGTCATTTCTGACCTTAATGTTGTAATAAATAGCCACCATGTATTAAGCATCTAGTACGTGCCAAGCAAAAATTGCTCACTTAATTTTCACAAAATAATTTGAATCTCTGAAGGATAATTAAAGTTTTACAGGTCGTAAAGAATGAATTCAGTAATAGGGCTTTATTTTAAGGGTATAGGTAGACATACATGCAGCAGGAAACCATTCCAGAAATTTAATAGAAAGTCAGAAAACTAAATTTTTTATATTCATCAAACTCTGTGAGCAAATCTCTTTCCTTTTAAGGCTAAGAACGTTGATATTCTATGATTTATATCAGGCGACACAGCATGCATGGGAGATAAATTTTGACCATACTTCATTCACTTGTCACACTTCTTCCTCAAACAATACATTTATCTGGGTTTCACTCGGTAGACCCTGGTGGGTGGCAGCAGAGTTCATAAAGAACTGATATGGTAGAGTTAAAAGATCAAGGTCATTGGCTAAGGCCGAGATCAGTTGTAATTCTTCCTGTACCAAATAATTGTGTATACTTTACCCACATTTACTTCCCCCCTCTTAAAATCTAACCTATTTCTAGAGGCCAGTCCTGATGAAAATACTTTAGTGATGTTCTATTGCTTACTGAATAAAGTCTAAATTCCTTTCATGTTCTTTGTGTACCACCTCCCAACTATATCTCCTGGTCTATGTCTCATTACTTTACTTATTTATACTTTATTTAGACTCTCTGACCTTGCTTCCAAATCTGTTAAGTAACAGTAGTCATACTCATCCATAAGAGTGTTATGCAGATTAATGAAATAACAAATGTAAAGCTCATAGTTTGGAACATAATATGTTTTCGATGAATAGTACTTATTTTGAAAAAGTCAAATGACTACATTTTGGAATTGGTTCATAAAGTCACAACTAGAACTGAGCAAGGGTAGGGTCTCCTGCATGCATCAGAATAATGTGAGTGTAAGTACTCACATTATATCTTATCAAGTTATAGAATGACTGCTCCCTTCCAAGAACCACATGAAATAAATCTCTGGTGAGTGAAGGTAGGAATTTGCATTTTGAACAAGCATTAGACTGAATGTAAATGGAATAAATTTTGAGCATCATGAAAGTAGGAGCTGACAGTAAACTTCTTGAGGATAATAACTATGTTGTATTAATTTTTGTTTTCCCAGTGTACAAAACTTAGATCACCACCAGCAAACATCTTTTTAATGAATGAATGCACTGATTGTGTTAAGTAGATTCTCTACAATATGTTTGTTTCTTGGCAGGAGGCAGAAAAAGCGACAAGAAGAATATACTCATAGGAAAGACCTGAGTCAGAATGGATGTATTAATAATGTATATATTTTTAATCCCTAAGAGGACAAGGGAACGGATATACTTTAGTAAGATGGCTTGTCCTTAGCAGGAAGCTATGCAAATGGAAATGACAGGGCAAATGAACTTAAGACGTGTAAGTCCTTATAGATTCTAATCTAGTGGTTGAGAATGTATTATATAATATTTGACTTCAAAATATTAGTATCTGAAAATATTTTTAACGAATAACAGTTTATAATAGATGACAAAGAGATCTGATATTTGAGAATGGAAGCTGAGACTTTGCTGAAGTTGCTTATCAGCTTAAGGAGATTTGGGACTGAGACGATGGAGTTTTCTGAATATACAGTCATGTCATCTGCAAACAGGGACAATTTGATGTCCTCTTTTCCTAACTGAATACCCTTTATTTCTTTCTCCTGCCTGATTGCCCTGGCCAGAACTTCCAACACTATGTTGAATAGGAGTGGTGAGAGAGGGCATCCCTGTCTTGTGCCAGTTCTCAAAGGGAATGCTTCCAGTTTTTGCCCATTCAGTATGATATTGACTGTAAGTTTGTCATAAATAGCTCTTATTATTTTGGGATACGTCCCATCAATACCTAATTTATTGAGAGTTTTTAACATGAAAGGCTGTTGAATTTTGTCAAAGGCCTTTTCTGCATCTCTTGAGATAATCTTGCGGTTTTGGTCTTTGGTTCTGTTTATACGCTGGATTGTGTTTATTGGTTTGCGTGTGTTGAACCAGCCTTGCACCCCAGGGATGAAGCCCACTTGATCATGGTGGATAAGCTTTTTGATGTGCTGCTGGATTAGGTTTTCCAGTATTTTATTTAGGATTTTTGCATCCATGTTCATCAGGGATATTGGCTTAAAATTCTCTTTTTTATGTTGTGTCTCTACCAGGCTTTGGTATCTGGATAATGTTGGCCTCATAAAATGCGTTAGGGAGGATTCCCTGTTTTTCTATTGATTGGAATAGTTTCAGAAGGAATGGTACCAGCTCCTCCTTGTACCTCTGGTAGAATTCGGCTGTGAATCCGTCTGGTCCTGGACTTTTTTTGGTTGGTAGGCTATTAATTATTGCCTCATTTTCAGAGCCTGTTATTGGTCTATTCAGTGATTCAGTTTCTTCCTGATTTAGTCTTGGGAGGGTGTATGTGACCAGGAATCTTCAGAGAAGTCTCAGGATACAAAATCAATGTGCAAAAATCACAAGCATTCCTATACACCATAATAGACATACAGAGAGCCAACTCATGAGTGAACTCCCATTCACAATTGCTTCAAAGAGAATACAATCCCTAGGAATCCAACTTACAAGGAATATGAAGAACCTCTTCAAGAACTACAAACCATTGCGCAATGAAATAACAGAGGACACAAACAAATGGAAGAACATTCCATGCTCATGGATAGGAAGAATCAACACTGTGAAAATGGCAATACTGCCCAAGGTAATTTATAGATTCAATACCATCCCCATCAAGCTACCAATGACTTTCTTCACAGAATTGGAAAAAACTACTTTAAAGTTCATATGGAACCAAAAAAAGAGTCCTCATTGCCAACACAATCCTTAGTCAAAAGAACAAAGCTGGAGGCATCATGCTACCTGACTTCAAACTATCCTACAAGGCTACGGTAACCAAAACAGCATGGTACGAGTACCAAAACAGAGATATAGACCAATGGAACAGAACAGAGCCCTCAGAAATAATATCACACATGTACAACCATCTGATCTTTGACAAACTTGACAAAAACAAGAAATAGGGAAAGGATTCCCTATTTAATAAATGGTGCTGGGAAAACTGGCTAGCCATATGTAGAAAGCTGAAACTGGATCCCTTCCTTACACCTCATACAAAAAATGATTCAAGACCTAAAACCATAAAAACCCTAGAAGAAAACCTAGGTAATACCATTCAGGCCATAGGCACGGGCAAGGACTTCATGTCTAAAACACTAAAAGCAATGGCAACAAAAGCCAAAATTGACAAATGGGATCCAATTAAACTAAAGAGCTTCTGCACAGCAAAAGAAGCTACCATCAGAGTGAACAGGCAACCTACAGAATGGGAGAAAATTTTTGCAATCTACTCATCTGACAAAGGGCTAATATCCAGAATCTACAAATAACTCAAACAAATGTACAAGAAAAAAGCAAACAACCCCATCAAAAAGTGGGCAAAGGATATGAACAGACACTTCTCAAAAGAAGACATCTATGTAGCCAACAGACACATGAAAAAAATGCTCATCATCACTGGCCATCAGAGAAATGCCAAACCACAATGAGATACCATCTCTCACATGAGTTAGAATGGCAATCATTAAAATGTCAGGAAACAACAGGTGCTGGAGAGGATGTGGAGAAATAGGAACACTTTTACACTGTTGGTGGAACTGTAAACTAGTTCAACCATTGTGGAAGACAGTGTGGCGATTCCTCAAGGTTGTAGAACAAGAAATATCATTTGATCCAGCCATCCCATTACTGGGTATATACCCAAAGGATTATAAATCATGCTGCTATAAAGACACATGCACACGTATGTTTATTGCAGCACTATTCACAACAGCAAAGACTTGGAACCAACCCAAATGTCCATCAATGATAGCCTGGATTAAGAAAATGTGGCACATATACACCATGGAATACTATGCAGCCATAAAAAAGGATGAGTTCATGTCCTTTGTGGGGACATGGATGAAGCTGGAAACCATCATTCTCAGCAAACTATTGCAAGGACAAAAAACCAAACACTGCAAGTTCTCACTCATAGGTGGGAATTGAACAATGAGAACACTGGTACACAGGAAGGGTAACATCACACACCGGGGCCTGTCGTGTGGTGGGGGAAGGGGGGTATAGCATTAGGAGATATACCTAATGTAAATGGTGAGTTAATGGGTGCAGAAAACCAACATGGCACATGTATACCTATGCAAGAAACCTGCATGTTGTGCACATGTACCCTAGAACTTCAAGTATAATTTTAAAAAAAGGAGAACCTTGATACCAAACCATGCACCAAAGTACTAGTGATCCATCTGCACTAGTAAACTAGAGATAAAGCTTTGGAGCTGGTACAAGGATGGTAAGAGATGGACAAGATCCCTGCATAAAGCCAGGAGTCTCTACAAAACGATAGTTTCAGTGGATGAGTATGAAAAAGGCAGTTTCACAGTAAAAAGAAAAAAATGATGGGAATACTTCCCTAGTCATAAACCTACCAATGGCCAGGCATGGTGGCTTACACCTGTAATCTCAGCACTTTGGGAGGCTGAGGTGGGAGGATCATTCAAGGCCAGGAGATTGAGACCAGCCTGGACAATATAGTGAGACCTCAGCTCTACACAAAAAATTAAAAAATTTAACAAGCATGGTGGCACTTGCCTGGAGTCCCAGCTTCTTAGGAGGCTGAGGCAGGAGGATAGCTTGAGCCCAGGAGGCAGAAGATGCAATGAGCCAAGATCACACTACTACACTCCAGTGTGGGCAACAGAGCAAGAATCTGTCTGAAAACAAAACAAAACCCAAAACAAAACCCTAGCAACTTGCAGATCTCAGGTCAGAATTCCACTACTCACATAGACAAGATAATCAACCTCCAATTTCATTTGAAAAGGATCTCAGGCTGGTAGTGGCCTCAGGCATTTGGCAAAAGTAGAGGAACAAACATTAAAACCAGGTGATATGGTTTGGCTGTGTCCCCACTCAAATACCATCTTGAATTGTAGTTCCCATAATTCCCATGTGTCATGGGAGGGGCCTGGTGGGAGGTGATTGAATCATGGTGGTGGGTCTTTCCTATGCTGTTCTCATGACAGTGAATAAATCTCATGATATCTGATGTTTTTATAAAGGGGAGTTCCCCTACACATGCTCTCTCTTGCCAGTCACCATGTAAAATGTGCCTTTGCTTGTCCTTCATCTCCCACCATGATCGTGAGGCCTCCTCAGCCATGTGGAATTGCAAGTCCATTAAACTTCTTTTTCTTTATAAATAAAAAAAAAAAAAAAAGAGAGAGAGGGAGAGAATGGAAGCTGAAATGTAGATTCATATTTGCTTTGTTTACTAAAGTATCTAACGCTCAGATGATGTCAGGCACATGGTTGGTAATCAATTAACATTTGCTGACTAATCAGTAGAAGTCACACCTGAAATTGGGAATACGATCATAATCGCAGTCATAACACAGTGAGTTTTAGAAACAGTCAAAAGTATGGAGCTTGCACCATAATACTGTGGAATGGAGTTTTGGACATGGATTGCTTAACCTTCCAGTTTATCAGTTGCCTTCTTTTCATATAATGTTGTTATTACTCATACCAGCATGATTCCATTTATCACTGGATGCCTAAACTTGTAAATATAAAATGATGTTACATAAGAATGAAGTTTGGGATGGTTAAACCTATAAATGTTTCCAGTTTTTCTTCTGTAAATTTACTCTGTGTTGTTTAAAAATAACAAAATAACTTATTCTCTTTTGAGGGAACATGTTTAACAGTTACTTGTATTCATTTTTCCAAGTAGAAACCAAAAGTGTTATTCAAAAGATATGCTGAAACAAATTCAAATAAAATGCTAACTTGTCCCGCTCTTGTGGTTTTGTTTGAGGAATAATGTAATCATAAGTGACAAGAATCAGCCTTCAAGATAATTTATTATAAACGCAGTCCTTTAAAACTTTTGTTTATTGTATAAACATAACCTAGTCCCATTCTTCATTAAAACTAAGCCTTTAACTCTTCAAACTTGTGGTATGGATTCATCAGAAATTTACTCCCTATGAAGCTCTTTATGATCCCAACAGTCCTGATTCCTCCAGATTGTTTTATTTCCAAACTGTAAATATTGTTTTTTCACTCCTTAGTGTGGAAATTCAGCTACCTCCATATTACATGCTTACTGAAGTAGAAAACTGCCTAATCAAATAGGAAAACATTTGGCCGTGAATAAATCAGGATTTGTCCAGCATTTCAAAGTGTGAAACTAGGCAGACAAGCACATATCCTAAGAGTTCTGCTTTCTCTTCCTTCCCTGTAGATAAATCAGAGGCTAATATGGCCACCACTACCATCTGTCTAAATACTTGTGTGGTTGTCTTGAATTAACACAGCAGAAATAGTGGAAGAAGTAATTAAGATTTCATTTTTACATTTCATCACCAGATGCTCTATAATATAAATGTATCCATAAACGTTCAGGTTGATTAAGCTTGTAACAAGTAAAACAATAAGTGTTTAAAGATCAACTAATTCAGAACAAGAAACTGTTTTAATATGTTGACTTACAGTGTTTGCGGATCTTATTCTTTTTCTAAAACTTTAAATGAGAATTGCTGTAGATTTTATTGATAGTATAAAAGCATATTTTTATGTATATTCAAACAATAAATGCTGACATTGTCATTCATTCTACTTTTAAGTTAATAAATAGAAAAGTTAGCGACACTAAAATGTAATTTCCATTGTTCCACTCTGTGACCTCTCGAAAGATCTTCCCGCAGTACCTTGTACTCAATAAATAACCAGAGAATAAATGAAATCCATACAGATTCTTTCAATTTCTGTATAATCAGTTGAAGAAATTTATGAGCAAGAAAGAATAATCTAAATTCTCTTCAGGAATAATCAATGAGATTATTGCAAAGCTGCACTACGGGAAACTAAATAAAAGCACACATCAACACTAAAAGTAATTTTCAGCTTGAGACTTGGAAAGGGAACTCAATTTGCTCTTATTAGACAATGCTTGGGCCAATTATAACTTCAAATTTATTATAAATTCAAATATCTCTACTGTGAAATAGCAATTATAAAAGAAAGAAAAATGAGTGATTTTTTAAATCAGTCCCAAGAGAAAACAAAATTATGTGGAAAAGGTAACTTGTTTGTAAAATCTTTTTTTCTGATATAGTTTTAACTTTCCATTGAAGGAGCCTTTGGAGTGTAAATTTGCTTCAGGCAATGCTTGTGTATTACCTCATTTCTTTTTACTTTTAAAACCTAGTGAAGTCCCTAGAAACTCAATAAATATTTGCAGAATAAATGAACTGGCCGACAAGAGACTTCTTGCTCTCTTGTTATGCAAATAGCGTTCAGTAAGAGTTTCTGGTAAGAATTTATAAATACAGGTTTTAACGCTCTGAAATAGATTGTTGCTAGTGTTGATAGAAAACTCTTACTGGTAGGTTGGTACTTAAAGAAGTAACTGTTCAGTATTTGAATATATATTTAATATTTAGTATATATGGCAAATATATTTAATAAGGTTAAATATATGATTATACTACATAATATTTGTGCCCTTCAGGTTTTCCATCTGCAAATGAGAATAAATATGGCAATATCTTATTGAAGGAGCACAGAAATATTTATTTATTACTACACACTTTTTAGATAAGTATGCATGAGCCTATAGTTAATTTCCAAATACATTTTTGTACATATGAACACACACATGTGTAGATAGATAAGATAGATGGATATAGATAGATGAAAGAATAAATGAACAAAAAAGAGAAGAAGAAGAGAGAGAGAAAGATAGAGAAAAAAAAAATGAAAGAGGAGGAGGAGGAACAGAAGTGAGGTGTGGGAGAACAAAATTGGCCAGGAAAAAGCCAAGTAATTATGGCGTAATTATTCATTTAATTTTAGACTTGGCTGACACGGAATCTTGTCACTAATTTACCTGAAAATTAGTCTTTAAAAATTGTCATTTTCAAACTTTATTTTAAGCATATCTTTCTCAGCTGAATCTAACATGACAAAGATTTTTCCTGTCAGATAATACATGTATGAGAGGCTGGCTTATTATTTCCCTTAAATACTGGCTACAGTGAATAAGGAGACCCACAGTGGTCTGGACTCCGCTGGAACATCAATCATGCATGACATTATAACGAAAAGTCTTGACTAGTTATAGTCAATGTTGTCACTCTAACCTATGCTCATCTAAATGCAGACATTTATCCTACTACGGAGATTTCATTTCACTTCACCCAAACCCAGTCATTCCTCAGCATTTAACATATCATTTTGCACATGCATGTTTATAAAGAGGGTTCTGTAAAACACATGCTTTTTAGGATATATTTTCCCTATTATGATTTTTCCCTCTCGGACAAGAATCATAAATTTTTGTAAGCATCTTTGATTTGCAATGAACTTTACAATTAACCATAGATGCATGCCTTCTTTCTGAAAAGTAAGTGGTTATAAATATTCCTATGACTTTTCATTAACATATTCTAGTATTTTAGTATCCATTTGCAGATGTAAAAATTGAATAATAATATTATGGGCATTCCCAGTATTTAGAAAGTCTCTTCGCCAACCTCAATAGTCAGAATGAGGTAAGAGGAGGCAAATTTCCAAGCAATTCAAACAAAGAAAATAATTTGTTTTGAACAAACTGAATACTTTTGATGAAGATAAGTCTTGTTCTCTAACTAAAATCACCAGTTAATTGCATCTCTACTTTTAATCAAGCCACAAAAATCTAACTACTCAATGTTTCCAATCAAAGGAAAAGAGAAATAATTATGAATTATATAGAATGGAATATGTTAATTGAATAAAAACTAATTTCAAACAGACTGTTATTTACTATATTTATTTGGATGCTTTGTAGAGTTCAACTCCAGTATTTTTCAATTTAAATGGGAAAGACACAAGACACAGAATTATGTTTTTTAGGTAATATAAGGTAGTGAGAAAACTTCTAAAAATTGTATCATGAAAAAAACTGTGATCACTTCAGAGTAAGCATTTAATTATTTATCACATGTACATAGCTTATCAATTTCCCTAGGAAAATTATTTCAGACTGGTCACCTAGATACAATGGGAGTTTCATGAATCTTTTAGGTCTCTACATTATTCAACTTAATGTGTGAGTGCAGGGTAAGGAGGGTCATAAGGATTCTCAAAAGAAATTTCATAATCACTTTTCCATCTCTGGCTACTTTCAATTGAAACTGAAGCTCTCCTAAAACTGAACTCAGATAATATAAAAATAATTTATGGTATTCACTTGCCAATGATCACCGAAATTTCACCACCTCATTATCCAGTTTTACAGTTGCTTGCTCTGTGATTTTCTGTTTGTTCTGTTTGTTTATTTGTTTTGGCTCCTTCATTTTAGCTTTTTATCTTAACTTGCCCAACTCACTTGATTAAAGATCATGCTTGGACTTTCACTCCTGGCTTCAAACTCCAAGAGCTCCAGACTCATGCTTTGCCTCTGGCCCTGGTAATGACCACCACACTCACTCCCTATGGCATTCCTCCCACCAACTCCCAGATTAGAACACAGAAATTATGCAGTGTTTTCCTCCTGAACAATAAAGGTCTGGAGCACAGAAAGACCCCCATATCCACAAAGCAGAATTCCTCCACTTGAGCACTAGTGATATTTTGTACCAGATAATTCTTATTGTGGGGACTTGTCCTATTCCTTGTGGAATATTTAACAGCACTAAACCAACCACTGCTCACTAGATGCCAGTAGCACTTTTCCCAGCTGTGACAACTAAAATTATCTCCAAACATTGCCAAAATTGCCTGGGGATAATAATCACCCCAATTTGAGAACCACCGCTATAAAGAAACAAGAGTGTGAGAGGAGTAAGAGGGATTTATCTGTTGATATACTATTGTCAAACAATCACAATGTGTAACCAATGTTGTATGTGACCTGAGAAACACAGAGAATGGTAAGGCACAATTTTCATCCTCATGAAACTTGCAATATAGTATGAGAAATGAAAACAAATAACTAGCACGCAGAACTGGAAGACATGAGAATTAACGATCTCTCAATATGCATCCAGAGAAAGGAAAACAAAACTCTCCTTGGGAAAATCAAGAAGGATGCTTGGAGAATTGATCTTGGAGAAAAAGCAGGATTCCAGAAGCTTTTAGGAGGTTAATGTCTTAGTCGGAGAAGAAAGAGAACATTAGAAATCACTCTCCAGAAAGAATGTGAACGGCTTTGAACTCTGAAAGGTTTGGACAATGTTTGGTTCATTACAAGGAGTCTTTTTATTTGGCTTCGTTTTATTTTTGGTCAGGGGAAATGACATAATGAGATAACAACGGTCTCATGGCTCCCTCTTCTCTTGCTTTTATATTTAGCTCTCCTTTCTCACTTCCACCAGAGATTGGAGAGGAAGAAATGAGGAGTTTGTGATCATTCCAACAAATTGTCCAGAGCATTTTTGTTGAATGAAAGTGAATCATCATGGAGCTTACTGTTACAAAATTGTTATTTGTATTATGTATATATTTATAATTTGTTACTATACAAATAAAACAGCTTAAGAAATAGTCTGAAAATTTTAACAATTTTAAGAAATGAGCTAAAAAAATGTTTAAGTTTCTGTGAAGTTTGGATGAGAAAATAGCACTCAGGTTTTACTGATCTGTAAACTGACAACACAATATAATAAGAAAGGCAAAGGAAATAACCTAGTCAACTCTGTTTAGGACATTGGCTCTTAAACCTTTACGAACTCATGCTTTCTTTTCAGTATATAATAGAAATGCTAGAATTTCTCCCCAGAAAAATATCATAGGCACTTATTTACAAAATGTCATCTAAAACTTCAGGGTTTTTCTGACTTTCTGAAACCCGTCATGGCCCTTCTAGGCATCCATAGTTCTCAAGTTATAAGACCAAGGAAAAACCAGTTACAGAATACAATATTTAGAGCATTGCTTCAGAGACCAAAGGAGCAGCCAAAAATCCCTAAAATACCATATGGGAAGGTTTAGAAGCTGAAATCCCTGGGATCTTTATAAATACCTGGCATCATTTTAACTAATATGAAATAGAAAAGGAATTATCATTTTCTATTAAAGTTCTAAAAGTTTAAAGTATTTTTATTCAATGGAAAATTGCTGTATGTCTTAAAAACAATATGATAGATAAGTAGAAAGATTCATGAGCTGAAATCGGAAAGGGTTTAGGGCTTATTCCAACCTGATTAAACTTAAACTAGTAGTTTAACCTCTCTGAGCTTCAGTTTTATGGGTTTTTTTTTAAATAATGAAGTATTGGACTATGTTATTTTGAAGCCCTCTGTATGTCCTAAAATTTGATAATTTAAATAAACGCATCTATGTCTAAAAAATAACACAAATAACTTCTAAAAATGAGAATTGCTACAATTATTCCCAGAGTAACATATTTTCAGGAAGTGATTCAAAGCTAGACGTCGAATTGCCAAATGGCTGAATTTGCAAAAGTAGGCGATAATTAAGTCGTTATGCTCAACCCTTATTAAATATTAATGAATTCTCCATGACTTTGAATTGGAAGGGTTTTTTACATGAGAGGCTCTGACTGGGCTGTCGGAATGATGAATCATTTCTCACTCAGAGGTGGTCTTCCCCAGCTCCAAGGTACTCATAGGCACTACCAGGAAATTTATCTGTGGTTGACTGTGTTGTACTTGGCTTTTAACTATTTTTTTAAAAAGGAACTTTCAATGTTGATATCACCATCCTTTAGCCTGCAGGAGCAAAAGATTTTCACTGCGAAAAAGGGCTTGACATTAAAAAAAATAGTGCACTCAGCCAAGGCTCCAGTCATCTGCATGCACTCACCATTTGTGTGGCTTTACATCTGGCTGCACACACGCCAGGGCCTAGGATCAGAAATGCATCTGGGGAGCAGAAGCTGGTCAGTGTAGTCCTCTCCACCCACATTTGTTGTTTGTTTTTGTAACACATGTTAGGCACCAAAGGGACAAACAAGGGTAAAATGGTTTTATCCTTTCTCATCTGGTTCTCTGCCATAGATACAAAGCCCAACCAAAGCATCAGATTTCAATGTCCAGACTGCTGAGGATCCCCACTTTCTTGTTCTCTATTCTTCACCATTCTTCTTAACAAATAGTTTTTCACCAAGTAGAGAGCAATGTAGTCCAATCAAATACAGGGTTATTCATCTATACCTTCTTCCCAATTCCTGGTTATTAACAGTGTATTTATGGGATAATGCTTCTTGTGCTTTATTTCATTGGAATGTATTCTCTTATAAGAACTATATATTCATGGTAGTTTAAACTCCTGAAATTAAAAACACAGATAATCTTTGGTATATAAATGAGCTCCATCGTATGAATTAATCAAAAGTTCTGCTGTTTGGAGGTCAAAATATATCTCTCATGGAAATAATTTTAAAAATAGTGGATAGGACCTTAGAGAAAAGGAAGACAGAGAGAGAGAGAGGGATGGGAAGAAAAGAAAAAAGGAAGGAAGGAAGGAAGGAAGGAAGGAAGGAAGGAAGGAAGGAAGGAAGGAAGGAAGGAAGGAAGGAAGGAAGGAAAAGGGAGGAGGGAGGAAGGGAGGGAGAGCTAAACTGACACATAAAATACAGTATACATTATTTTGCATGCAAATGTTTCTGTCTGTTCTGTAATGGAAACTGGAAATCCTTTAGCAGCTGGGCAACAGGGAGAGAGGCAAGAACTGTCTCTTTCAGGTGGGTAAACAATGTGCCTAATGGAGAGATGTTGATGGCCTCTGTCCCAGAGAAGGATAAGTTTTGACATGTGGCAACATTGCCACAGCTTCCATTTCAAGAGGGTACATGATGCTACAAGCTGAATATGGTATGGTCACCCTAACTGTTCACATTTATTGAGCAACTGTAAATTGGGTGTTTTAATCAGAGATTGCCAAACAATAATTAAATCCTACTAGATAAAGAGTTTTGAATTAGAAATATGTCTGAGACTTAGGCAATCTATTATTTTCCAGTTGGCTTAGTGAGCATTTATGGACATTACTAGCAATTTGTTCTGTTTAAGTTTTTAACTTAAATTTTTTCCAACATTCATAAAATTAGAGAATAACAGAATAAATTTATATATCTCCATCATTTTGTTTCAAAACTCAAGATTTTGATTTATTTGCATCAGTTATCCTTTTTTTCTTTCTTTTTTCATTGCCAAAATATTTCATAGCAAAATCTGGATCTCCTCTCATGTATATTTCAGTTATACAACTCTAAACAAACACGTCTTCTAACACAATGGCAATACCTTTATAACTCCCAATGAAAATAATATTTTTCCTATCATCTATTAATAACACCCTGTTTATAATACATTTTTCTTTATTGCCTATAAAATGTCTTTTATGTTAGGTTTGTTCAAATCAATATCTAAACAAGGTGTACACCTTAAATTTAGTTATGTGTGTTAAATATTTTTTCATCTTAAACAGTCCCATCTCTCTCTATTTCTTCCCACAGCACTGACTTACTATCAAATTCATATCAGCGTCATAATTGTCAGTGACTATTTTTCCCTTTAGCATCATTTAACTCATTTCTTTATTCCTCATATATCCTGCAAATGGAAGCTAACCCTAAAAGTGAGTCATGTCTTAAAATATCGTGACAATGTATTGATTTTCTCATTGGTAGGCTCTAACAAATCAGTTTAGATTGTGAATAAAGAAAAGTAAAATATCTTGGTATCTGCCATGGTTGGTGGATGTTCAAGTTGTTCAATATTATTAATATAACATACCAAATGTCTTACATGTGGGCTGCTGTACTTTTTTCATGACACCTACCTGGTTCCTACGATTTTTAGAATTTACAGACTCAGAACTAGGGGATTCTTACTAAGAAATGTTGTGAGAATTAATTAGAAAGTAAGGCACTAGATACTGAAGTAACTTTAATTGTGAAAAAAAGGCCCTTTTACATATTTGACTTTGAATTGCACCTCTAAGATGTAATGGTAGACGATGCCTTGAAAGGTAAGAGATGATTTAGTATTCTATTTGAATGAGTAGGATCACCCTAATGTAATAGATTACTGATACAATATTAAGTTGTTGCTGCATGGCTGATTACAGGGTGAAGTAACTCCAGGAAACATAACACAGTGTTTTCACTCTCCTAGTAATGCCCTGCTCTCATAAATAATCAAAGCCATAGTTGAAAGGCAAAAACTGTAACACAACATGAAACCTAAGGGAATTGTGCTTTGGTGATAGTGGTATGTAATACAGTAACATTAATAATCTTCGGAACAACATTATTATGTAGATATGTTACTATTTCCATTTTAAAGATGAGAAAATTGAGATATGAAAACCTAGTCATTTCCCCAGGATCACACAGTAATAAGTGGAGATTCTTGAAGCTGAACTGAAAGTCTAGCTCTTAACCATGACACCATACTCACCATGCTGCCTCTCAGAATAGAGTTTTGAGATTACTATTGTCTTTATATGAATTCCAGATTTCAGAGGAACTTTTTTCCACTCTCTGATACCAACCCTGAAACTTGCAATATCTCTTAATTTATGTGAGTTTCTAATGTGAGTATTTATATACTAATACACATTTAATGATAACTGTATGTATAAATATTCCTTCTGTTTTAAACAGGTCATCAATAACCTTGGTCCTTTGGAACTGATTCTTAATACTCCTAGCCATCATAGGGTTCATCATGGTAAGGAAGTTCTATTTCTTCTCTCTTTTCCTCTTAATTTCTTTAAAAATTACATTATTATTTGCCTTACTTCATTTAATCACAATCCCCCAATATAGTCAGCCCATGTTTTACAAATAAATATAGTTTCTTCTTTTCTATCTTCTTTGGTACAAGCCTCATCTCCAAAGTATGAACTGGTGGGGTGGAGTAGGGGGATTTATCTATCTGACTTTTGGATTTTTCGTTCTACCTAAATCATAGCTCCATTATAGTAGAAAATGATTTAACCAGCTGAGGAGATGCACATTTTATGTTTTAAAGGATTCTGTCAAAGGCTACTCCTCGACCCAGGGCTGAAGGTCATTCCTATCTACAGGCAGAGAGTTAGTGGTCTTGAAAACTGTTTTGATTTAAGGAGAGCCCAATAAACCTTCCTGCCTAAGGCCTTGAACAATCTCAATATAAGCTGTGTTTCCCTGACAAGGAGAAAATCCCAAGTGGCTAGTGCCTAAGGTTTAAAGACACCAACTTAAGTAATAACAAAAATGTTCACATTGTGTACCCTGAGCCCTATAGAGCAATCGTGCATATCAGCATTATTTGTGACAGAAAAAACAGAAATAATTCAAATGTTTTTCAGCAGTAGAACAGATAAATTTTATATCATACATGTAATGGAAAATGATATAACAATGAAAATGCCCACACCATTGCTATATGCAATGACATGAATAAATCTCACAAACAATACTGAGAGAAGGAAGCCAGTAAAATAAATACGTGAGTAAGTGCTATTGTTCTGTTTTTATGTTTCTAGTCTTCCTCGGCAACCCTGAATCCCTGAAGCCCTGCCTTTCCAAGAAGGGCAGGGCCCTATGTTTATGGCAGGGAGCCGAGCAGAAGCACAGGCTTCCACAGGAGGAGAGGCCAGGGCAGAGAGCACAAGCGACTTCCTCTTAGAAACTCAACAGTCATTCTCCAACTCCAGGGAGGACAGAAAGTCCCTGATTTATGATGGTTCAACTTCTGATTTTTCCACTTTCACAATGATGCAAATGTGATACATGTTCGGTAGAAACCATACCTTGAGAACCCATATAGCCGTTCTATTTTTTTTACTTTTGGTACCATATTCCATAAACCATGTGAGATATTCAACACTTTCTTATGAAATAGGCTTTGTATTAGATGATTTTTGCCTAAGATTGCAGGCTGATATAAGTGCTCTGAGCGCATTTAAGGCAGGCTAGGCTAAGCTATGATGTTCAGTAGATTAGGCTTATTTAAAAGCTTTTTTTTTTTTTTCTTTTTTTGAGACAGAGTCTTACTCTGTCGCCCAGGCTGGAGTGCAGTGGCACGATCTCGGCTCACTGCAAGCTCCACCTCCTGGGTTCAAGCGATTCTTCTGCCTCAGTCTCCTGAGTAGCTGGGATTATAGATGCACACCTCCAAGCCCAGCTAATTTTTGTATTTTTAGTAGAGACTGAGTTTCACCATGTTAATCAGGCTGGTCTCACACTCCCTGACCTCAGGTGATCCGCCCACCTCGGACTCCCAAAATGCTGGGATTGCAGGCCTGAGTCACCACACCCTGATTAAAAGCATTTTTGACTTTCAATGTTTTTCAATTTAGATGGTTTATTGAGACATAACCTCTCCGTAAGTCAAGAAGCATCTCTAATTAGTAAGGAAGTGGAGAGGCCAAGGGGATTATACACTTGCAGTTCCTTCCCTATAAAAGGAAATAGAAGGAGCCAAGAAGAACAAGTCCACATTACAAAACGAAACAGATGCTATTTCCTCTGACTGCATTTTCCTACACTCCCACCTGCTTATATCAGGGTTTCCCAACCTCAGCGCTGTTGACATTTTGAGACAGATACTTCTTTGTTGTGGAGGATGTTCTGTGCACTGTAGGAAATTTAGCAAATTCACTGGCCACCACCCATTAGATGTCATTAGTATCCCCTCCCAGGTGTGGCTACCAATAATGTCTCCAGAAATTGCCAAATGTTCCTTAAGGGGCAAAATTCTTCCTTACTAATTCAGAACCATTATATAAACCATGTATATAGCAACAGTGTCTGCATCTGTTCAGCCAATCTATCTCTACTTTTACACTATGGGAGATTTTTCCTTGTATCTGTGCATTCAAATGTGCAGTTGCATACATGGAAACCAGGAAAAGGAATGGGAACTCAGGATAGTTGAGTTTCTTGGGGTTGTGGTTTGGTTAATTAATTATTCTTTTTCTTTAGATTTACAGTCATATGGATATCATCATGTCTACTTAAGTTTTATAAAAAATGTATTAAATAAATAATAACCAGTTATTTACATTATAATTTGATTATTTGGCAGTAGGAAAATATATATGATATGAGTTTTGAAAAAATTAAGGGTAGTTTATTTTTTTTATTTTTTTTTTTTGAGACGGAGTCTCGCTCTGCCGCCCAGGCTGGAGTGCAGTGGCCGGATCTCAGCTCACTGCAAGCTCTGCCTCCCGGGTTCACGCCATTCTCCTGCCTCAGCCTCCCCAGTAGCTGGGACTACAGGCGCCCGCCACCTCGCCCGGCTAGTTTTTTGTATTTTTTAGTAGAGACGGGGTTTCACCGTGTCAGCCAGGATGGTCTCCATCTCCTGACCTCGTGATCCGCCCGCCTCGGCCTCCCAAAGTGCTGGGATTACAGGCTTGAGCCACCGCGCCCAGCAAAGGGTAGTTTATTTTTTATATGGCTTTTATGATCTTCAAAAAACTAGTCAAGTCTCACTCTAAGTAGAAAATTTCCTTCCTGAAACAGATGCAGAGAAAAGGGATAGAGAGACATCTCATCAAAAATTTAAAATAAAAACACATTTACATACATTGTTTCCTTATTTTATTTCTTATTTGTAATTTTTGATATCATTTCATTCTTAATTTTTATTTAAAGGTCCTGAAAAAAATTATTTACATTTATTCCATTTTATACTGAAAAATGGTGACAAGAAAACATACATACAGCTTTAAGAAAACACTTCCCCTTTTTAGTACAATTAATTGAAAAATAAAAATAAAAATTCCTTTATTAGGGAATAAAATCTGATGTTGTAAATGAGAAGACATTTCTAGGGAAATTATACTCTTGCTTAAATCTGAATTTTATGAATATGTTCTAAAAACAAGATGAAGGTATCTCAAAAAGCATAACTATTTTTCTGAAAAAAAATTTTCTAATATTTTTTCTCATAGGCAGAAATCGTTATTGCATAGACAAAAATTTTGCTGGTGTTCTTATTATTTGGGATAGAATTTTTGGTAAGTAAAATGTATTAAAATCAAAAAATTAAATCATCTCCCTCAATTACAGGAAGCCAAATCTCATATCCTGAATATTTATCTTCCAGGGACATTTGAAGCAGAAAATGAAAAAGTTGTATATGGCTTAACACATCCCATTAATACATTTGAACCAATCAGAGTGCAGGTAACATACTTGTTTTTTATTTTTTCTGCATTTATATCATTTCATAAATCTTACAGTTAAGAGAAAAATCAGCTGTTGAAAAGTGATAGTATATTATACTAACCTGAAAAAAAGTTTTTAACTATAAAAAATTTAGATATAACTCTATCACACAAACAAAAGTTTGAATCAAATCAGGCAAAATATATTTTAAAATAACTAATTTTCAAATATGTCTACTGCCTAGAATGACAAAGAAAATGGCTTCTAAACATATCCTTTCTCAGAATGGACCTGAAATATATTCATGTATTCAGTAGGAGCAATAGTAACATGTATAATTAAGGCTGAACCCACAGTAAGAAAAATATTTGTTTCCAGGGTGCA
The DNA here is from genome assembly GCF_043159975.1 of Macaca nemestrina. Taxonomy (NCBI): domain Eukaryota; kingdom Metazoa; phylum Chordata; class Mammalia; order Primates; family Cercopithecidae; genus Macaca; species Macaca nemestrina. The sequence continues at coordinate 86,163,290 of NC_092128.1, read as the reverse complement.
TGACTCTGGTTAGAAATTCAACATGAGGGCTTTGCGTTACTCTTCTTGGACCCAAGTGTCAGGAACTATTACAGATTGGTTAAGTCTGTGCATTACCTCACTTGCTAAGACTTGTCGGACTGGACCAGTTTTCTGTTAGACATGTGGTACTGGTTGTTCATTGGTCTCAATGGTTGGCACTAGAGAAATCAGGAATGTCTGTGAAGCTCCGATCTGTCAGAGTCAGACCACCACAAATACTCCTGGGGTTAGGCACTCGTAAATGAGAAAAAGATAAGAATACTTGAAAAGCTGAAGAGGTTGGTCAATGACAGCTCTGTTCAGGGGACTGGTTACAACATTCGGTAAGTGAGGAAATTACTGGCTCATGTTGGGTCAGCTTTTCCAGACTACTTTGAGTTTCAGTGAAAGTTGAAATAACAAAATTGTTGACGTCTATTGGGCTTCTACCATGTGCACTGCTAACAGCGCAGCAGAAAAATGTTTAATGTAGCTATTACTAAAACCTTATAAAGCAGTGGCTCTTTTCATTCCCATTTTCTGGTGGAGGAAACCAAGGTTCCCAGAATTTAAATAATTCACCCAAAATTACAAAACTTGTTAGCTGTAAGCTTAACCAAGGTGGGTTGAAAGCTAAGCCCAAGACTGGCTGAATTCAATTTAACCTATACACTGTGCTACCTCTTTACATAAAAGGCCGTAACAGATTGCCTTCAGTTGTTCAGTGAAAGGTATTTTTATCTCCTCGTACACCAAAAGAAGAAAGGTAATTATCTCTCTTCTTTCTTCTCAACTACGTGGCATTTCTCTCTGTGTCTCTATCTTGATTAGACTTACTAAGAATATGATCCATCTCTCAGGAGAATATAAGCAAATATTTTGGATCCTTTCTTAATAATAAGCTTTGTGTAAATAAAACCAATTGAGAAAGAGTACATTGAAAGCTACCTTTTCTTCATATAGGAGTGGTCTCCTTATTGCAGTCATTAAAAAAGAGATAGATAACTTCATCTCTATCCTCTAGGGCAGAATTTTATAAACTTAATGTGCATGTGAATCAGAGGATCCTACTAACATGCAGATTCTGTTCAGTAGTTTTGTGGTCTGTTCCAAGATCCTGTGTTTCTAAACAAGCACCTATATGATGCCAGTGCTGCTGGTTGGTGGGTGATTTCTTTCAGAGGCAAGGCTTTGGGAGTGTACAGTCTTGCTGAGAAAAAGGGGGTTTATAACTGAGACAGAATGAGAAAGTGAATATTAAATACAATAAGAGCTGCACAAATAGTGGGATGATTAGTATTTTGAAAGGAACGGTGGTCAGAAAATCACAGGTATTTATGGACAGCTGCTGAAACCGTGTTAGGTTCAATCCTCCAGGTCTTTCCCCTCACATTTCCTTCAGCATTGTAATTGTCACAAGTGGGTCTAAGGTTTAGTGTTTTACATGTTCACTTATATTGTCAGAAATGTCAAGCCGGCAAGTTGTGATAATTAGGAATACTTGAACTTACAAAAACATTCACTTATTTTCACCTCCATTCCTTTATATACAGGTAAATTTCTCACCTATTCTGCAGAGGCATCAAGGCAACTTAGGATGACTTCCAACAGACATAGGGTTTTGTTTGTTTGTTTGTTTTCCTTATTATTAGGCATAAATAATTCACCTTGCCCTCCTTTGGTATCGCACATTTTCAGAGCACTGGGAAATAAATAAGTGAAAAACAATATTTTCATTTAAAACATTACCATGTATTTTTCATGGCTTGTGTCTAGAATGATAGAAAAAAAACTGTAGTCAGTTTCCAAAATTAAAAAACAGATAAGTATATTAATGTACATTATAACTTATAAGCACATTAGTTTTCTGTATCATTATTATTGCAAAGCCCCAGGTGAAGTTTCCACCTATCATTTACCTATTCCTCAGATCTATTCCATTAACCATTTATGCCTGAGCTTGCAATTTTTTGAATTTTTCCAATTAGACCTTGGCGATGACCTTGAGTAGTAGGATATAAATAACTCCCACATGCTTAGCGTTCCAATAATGGAACATTAGGCATAAATGGTTGTTCTAAATTATTTCTTAATTGCTTCAGATTCCTTATTATGATATTTTAATAAATTCTTAAGTTATTTTTTGTAATCTTAATGGTTCAACTCATTCAAAACACAATGAAAATACTAGCAAAATCACAAATTCTGATAAAGCCAAAACTTCTTTCTCCATTAATTTCTTTCTATAATTATCATAGAACTCGTCTCTAGAGTCTATAGCTGATGCTCAACCTCTAGGAGTCTTTTTAGTCTCTTGGTGCATTATGATCATATATATGTCATAAATAGCAAACATTTATTGAACACCTATCACATGTGGGCACACTTTTAACTTCTTTTTTTTTTTTTTTTTGAGACGGAGTCTCGCTCTGTCACCCAGGCTGGAGTGCAGTGGCGCGATCCCTGCTCACTACAAGCTCCGCCGCCTCCTGGGTTCACACCACCATTCTCCTGCCTCAGTCTCCCGAGAAGCTGGGACTACAGGCGCCCACCACCACGCCCGGCTAATTTTTTTGTGCGTTTTTAGTAGAGATGGGGTTTCACCATGTTTGCCAGGATGGTCTTGATCTCCTGACCTTGTGATCCGCCTGCCTCAGCCTCCCAAAGTGCTGGGATTACAGGTGTGAGCCACAGTGCCTGGCCACTTTTAACTTCTATCCATGTCAAATGCACGATATTTAAAGAATGTGGGATTCCTGTTATGCTACTTAAAGGGAATTTTTGCCTCAATTAGAAAACTTTTCGATCTCTAATTACAGAATACGGACTATTTAATACTCAGAAGTCTGGTATCACAAACTACTTAGAGTATTTTTATGAATATGTGTTGTCTGTAACACAATATAGTAAAGATTTATATTTTAAAATTTTAAACAGATATTCAATCTTTATATGTTTCCATGTTCAACTTTTGTATCCATTGAGCAACACTTAGAAAAGGTGTCATTGGCCAGGCGTGGTGGCTCAGGCCTGTAATCCCAACACTTTGAGAGGCCGAGGCTGGTGGATCATGAGGTCAGAAGTTCAAAACCAGTCTGGCCAACGTGGTGAGACTCCGTCGCCATTAAAAATACAAAAATTAGCCTGGAATGGTGGCATGCGCCTGTAATCCCAGCTACTCAGGAGGCTGAGGCAGGAGAATCACTTGAACCTGGGAGGCAGAGGTTGCAGTGAGTCAAAGTCGCTCCACTGCACTCCAGCCTGGGCAACAGAGTGAGACTCTGTCTTGAAGAAAAAGAAAGAAAGAAAAGGTGTCCTTAGGGAGGGATGTTGAGTGCACCGGGTGCTAGTTAATTCTATTGGAAGCAAAGCCTTTTAACTCATTTTTTTCTACTTTGCTGATTGTCTAAACAATTGCCCTGATTTTACATTTCAAAATTACAATTTTATTGAACTTCAGAAATACTGACAGAAACACACTTAATGGTACACAGTACATAGAATAGATTATAGCACAGAATGCAATTACACATTAATTTCTGTTGCTCTAATCATGCATAACGTATGTTTTAATATATGTAAATTACCTTGAACAATAAAAAATATACATAATCTTTGGTATTTATTCTTTCTGTCCTATTTATCTTATTTGAAATAAGCTCTTTTTTATTCTTTCTAGTTCCATCACTTATTTTACATATGGACTACATTCTGGGCCACACCTGGATTCTTTAATAAGTTGTCTGTCATATTTAAAGGACCAGGATGGGGTCCAGGTAAACCAAGACTTGGTCTAAGTGAAGAAATTCCAGAGGTAAATAGAGTTCACAGAATTGGAGATGGTGAAGATTAGTCTCATATTGTCAGGTCTACAGCCAGCCTGTACATATGCTATTTTCATGCAAATCTGTAAAAAGATGTTCCCCCGGTCAGATGCAGTCCTGTGGTGCATAACTTAGTGAGTGTCCACCAACTATGTGCCAATTAAAGGAGTACCTTCTCCCAGGTGAACACTGCCTTTTGCCTGGGAGCCCAGATTGTGGAGCAGAGCTACAGAGGCTGGTTTTCATATCCACTTGAATGCCTGCCTTTGTGTAGAGCATAACTTCACAAATACAAGCGGCTCAGACGTAGAGTCCTAGAACAATAGAGATGGAGGCAACCTTAGGAATGAGTCAGTCTAATCTTAACTCCACTCACAAAGAAATGAGGCCCCCAGAACAGATGTATCTAAAGTCACATCAAGACAGTATGGATTTTGGGTCAAACCATAGCTATATTCATTTTATAGTAGAGTAGAAGAATTAAATGCAGAAACCACATTGAAAACCAAAAACAAAAAAAAAAACAGATCTTTAAAACAGAGGAACCCAAATGAAAAACTCAGTTTTCACCCAGAATTACTCTTCTGAAAAAGAAAGAGAAGTTTCTTTTTAATCATTTAGAATATAAGTTGTGATTTCTTATCAAATAAATGTTATGTATAGTAATGCAGAAACAATAGGAAGACTAAACTACTCTTAATTTCAAGGATGATACTATGTGTATAAAATTAGCCTGTGATGTTTCAAGGAAATAAAACAAAATAAGAGGTTTTATTTAAATATTACTATTTTGAAAAAATCCTAATCTAAGTAATGACATTTTCTCATTCAGTTACCAAAGCCGCCTGGAATAAGTTTCCCAGACACTTTTGTTTATGTTCATAATTAGTAGTGTAACATCCACCAACTTGATATAGGTGAAATAATTTTTATATTTAAACTCCAAAAACCTGTTTGCTATGATCCATTTATTGTTTTTCTTTTTGTCAGTAGATAACTCAAAGTGAATACTGTTTTTAAAGTTATATGAGTCCTGGAGTCTGCATTAAAAAAATAGATGTGTAGCATTTTGGGGAAACTCAAATGCTAGAGTAAAAATGTAGTTTATTGGAAATAACTTTTCTAAAGTTTCCAATAAATAACTTTACAAAAGTTGTTTCCAGTAAAATAGTATTTTTCTTTGAAGTATGATTACCTACACTGCCAAGATTACCTTCTCTCCCTGTGTGTGTGTTTTTTTTTTTTTTTTTTGGGGGGGGGACTGTCCCCCATCTCCAGGTTGGAGTGCAGTCATGCAGTCCTGGCTCACTGCAACCTCTGCCTACTGGGTTCAAGCAGTTCTTCTGCCTCAGCCTCCCGAGTAGCTGGGATTACAGGTGCATGCCACCACGCCCAGCTAATTTTTGTGTTATTGCTAGAGATGGGGTTTCACCATGTTGGCCAGGCTGATCATGAACTCTTGACCTCAAGTGATCCGCCCACCTCGGCCTCGGAAAGTGCTGGGATTACAGGTGTGAGCCACCGCGTCCGGCCACCTTCTGTTTTTTTCTTTTACTTTGCTTTTGCCGTCATATGTGATCATGGACATATTATCAAATAGGGAAGATCCATCCCATTCATTTTGACTATCTTTATTATTTGCACATTTTGCTGAATTAGTTCTTATGCTGCTCTTTAAGGCAGACTACATCATAATTGTCATGCTTTCAAAATGGGAAAAAAAGTATCCTAACTTACAGACAAGTTTCTATTTTAAAAAATTATGTTAGCCTTTTTTTTTAAAAAAAATAGCAAGTACATTTTTTTAAATATCTCTCTTAGTGTGGATTTCAGTTAGAGAAATAAGTCTGGAGCAATATAAAGGAAATGGTTCTTTCTTGTCTACCTAGGTCACTGGGAAAGATGTTCCCTTCTCATCATCTGCATCTCAGCTATTAAAGACATACACAGTTGTACAGTTTGCTCTGATGCTAGTGTTTTATGAAGAGACCTTTGCAGATGCAGCTGTAAGTAATATCCATTTTATATAGTGTGAGAACATTATCTGTTACTTTGTTTGAAAATGAAAATAAGCTTCCCATATTAAGGTTATGGTTTATTCTTCTCTGTAGTTGTCTGCTGTAATTTTGGCAATGTCTCACATTTAAACAGGTAAAACAAATCTTCTAAGCTACTAAATGTAAATGAATTAATTCTATCCAAATTGCTTCTGTGTAGAATGTTCACCAAGTGATATGCTGTTAATTTGTGTGATAAATAAGAAATTATTTGCCATCAACAAATTTTATTACAATTACAAAAAAAATACTTCAGAATTCAGAATTAAATGTGTAGGAAAGCATAGTTTTCATCAATTTCAACATATTTACCTTCATTTAGAGAATTCCTTGATAGAATTACTTTAAAGGGTTTTCAAGGTAGAGTTTAATTCCTTTAGTTTGACCTTTCTAAAACATTCAGAATATTCCAATTTGTCTGGTGCAAATAGAAGAGCACTAGATCAGCATTAAGTTCAGGGATCGCCACTTTGGGGGTCACTTTTTTGGCCAAAAATGAATATGTATACTACCTTGATTTTGGAAAGACCAAAAATAACATAAGGTATATAAAATATGCTGTAAATTGCAAACAAAAAGAAGAGAAAAACAGGTATTTTATTTTGTTTTATAGATTTATTTGTATTATATTTTTCATTTAAAATTTTATAATTGTTCAAAAAGGAACATGAAAGCAGTAAGGTAACTAAATTGAAAGTAGGTAAAGTGAAAAATAGAATCACAGATGAGTTTTTAAAAAATGCTGTTTTCATACCTTGTTACCAATAAAATATGCACCCTCTGAAAAACCTCAGTGAATCAGTAATGTTGAAGGTTACACGGTAACTCTGTGAATAATAGTTATATTGGAAAGAAACAGAGGTGGAGCAAAGTGGTGGTTAAGATACCCCTATTCTTTAAGGTGTATAGGACACTTAAAATTGATGGATGAAATATACAAAAACATAATTCTTAAAATGCACAGAACAGCTGGCAAAAATTGAAGGACACCTAAGGAACTAAAAATGTTTATGATATATGAATCCATTGAGGCAACTGAATATATATTCTGATAGCTGTCCTAGCTGTTATTTTTAAAGTAATTAAAATAAACTTTTAAAATATAAAAATTGATAACTAGCATGCAAAACTTAATGACTTACATAGCAGCTTAAACTAGTGCATTAAAAGACAGACTAAACTGAGGATGGGCGTGGTGGCTCACGCCTAATCCCAGGACTTTGGGAGGCTGAGGAGGGCAGATCAGGAGGTCAGGAGATCGAGACCATCCTGGCTAATATGGTGAAAACACATCTCTTTTAAAAATACAAAAAAAAATTAGCCAGGCATGGTGGCGGGTGCTTGTAGTCCCAGCTACTCAGGAAGCTGAGGCAGGAGAAAGGCGTGAACCCAGGAGGCGGAGCTTGCAGTGAGCCGAGATGGTGCCACTGCACTCCAGCCTGGGTGACAGAGTGAGACCCCGTCTCAAAAAAAAAAAAAAAAAAAAAAAACCATGAACTAAATTAATCATCCATTATACAGTGCTAAAGGCAATAGATAAACATTAAAAACATGGAAGAGGTGTTATCTTCAGATATGAAGAGCTGTGGAAAAAGTCTAAAAAGAAAAATACAGCAATCCGGGAAAAAAACTTAAATGAATAAAGACAGGATTAACATTCAGTGAATACAGAGAATAATAAATCATTTCAAAGAACAATGTGTATTATTGATAGGCATCAGTCTATCTACTCAAAAACTCCATCATAAAAGAAATTAATAAATAATGTATGCTGAAAAATGTATCTAATCTAGGATTATCATTAATAATTTCAATATAAGACCTATGGAATTTTTTTAATTACTTAGGAAACTTTAATTAAAATAATTATTTATTTTAATTAATTAGGCATCATAATCTAAGTATGATGATGCCACTGTAACAGTTCTATATGTTCCATATGATTTATATAGTGAATTATAAGGAAAGAAGTCTTCTCTAAATAGGTCCTGAGCAGGACTTTTAGGCAGGAGTGTCAAGTGAGACTTTTTTTTATTGTATATGGAAGAAATTCAATGTGGAGTGGATTTATTAACTAACATTACTGAAAAGTTTGGGACTATTGCTTCTTTAGACAGTGCTGGATCCAAGAGGGCAAATAATGTCATCAGGAATGTTCTTTCCTTCCTGCAGCTGTGATTTTCTCAGTGCAAATTCTCCTATAAACTGACCCTTCGTGGTGGCAAGATGGCTGCCAACTTGCTCTAGGTTAAATACTGCCATACAAAGAACCCCACAAGTGAAAATACCCAAATTGAGCCTGACGTTATGGCTTGGTTTATCTGTACATCACTGAACGAATCTATGTATGTGGTCCTGGATTATGTACCCAACCTACGAATGGGAGGGCAGAGTCAACTACACAGGATCCACATGGTCTGTGAAGAAGAACAGAGTGACTTGAAAAAAAAATGAGGTGATATATTATAGAAAAAAAGGAAATAGGCTCAAGTAGGCAAAAATAACAAATGTTAGATCTATATAACATAACAGATGTGCTCACATATAAATATGTGATTTGAACTTGTTTTCAAAAAAAGCATTTAATCACTTATAAATACCTAGTGACATATAAACATGCCTGTAGGATAACATTTTCATTAAGATATCTATGATAGGAGTGTCCATTAGGTGTCTTCTACTCTAAAAAAACAGAATATTCAATTAAATTTGTCTGGAATATGGCAAGTGTGTCCAGGATTGATTACTTCAGCAGTTCAAACATGCAGCACTTCTAAAAGGGCTTCTCTAATTCCTTTGGATTTTGTCATCATAAAATATTTACAATAACTCCAGTCATCTTGCCCTTATAGCTTTTGACCAAAGGCAGTAAATTCAATACTTCTAGAGCATCTTGTAAATTTTATTTCATTTTATTTAAGAAGGAAAACACACACAGAGACACATTTCTTCTGAGCAAACTTCCTTTCATGCCTCATTTCTCAGGACATGCCCACACTAAACCAATAACTAACATCAGGTCATGAATTAACCATGAGTGAATTATATTAAGTATAGTTCTTACCCTCAGGATAGAGTGGTACTCACTTACCCCGAGCACATTCCTCATATATACCTGGACAAAATCAGCACAGTCTTAGTACAAAAGAAATGGAAGATATATTTTGGTTGGGCATCCGATAGTGTATACAATGTGTCCTGCTAAATAGGTTTTCGGAAAGTCATGATAGAGATTATTGAATAGTGCATTGAGAAAAGCCATCTTAATTTTTTTTTTTTTTTTTTTTTTTTTGAGACGGAGTCTCGCTCTGTCGCCCAGGCTGGAGTGCAGTGGCCGGATCTCAGCTCACTGCAAGCTCCGCCTCCCGGGTTCGGGCCATTCTCCTGTCTCAGCCTCCTGAGTAGCTGGGACTACAGGCGCCCGCCACCTCGCCCGGCTAGTTTTTTGTATTTTTTTAGTAGAGACGGGGTTTCATCGTGTTAGCCAGGATGGTCTCGATCTCCTGACCTAGTGATCCGCCCGTCTCGGCCTCCCAAAGTGCTGGGATTACAGGCTTGAGCCACCGCGCCCGGCCAATTTTTTTAACTTTTATTTTAAGTTCGGGGGTACATGTGCAGTTTTGTTACATAGGTAAACCTGTGTCATGAGGGGTTTGTTGTATGGATTATTTTATCACCTAAGTATTAAGCCTAGTACCTATTAGTTATTTTTCCTGATCCTCTTTCTCTTCCCACCCTCCACCTCCAATAGGCCCCATTGTGTGTTGTTCCCCTCTCTGTGTTCATGTGTTCTCATCATTTAGCTCCTACTTATAAGTGAGAACATGCTGATATTTAGTTTTCTGTTCCTGTGTTAGTTTGCTAAGGATAATGGCCTCCAGCTTCCATTCATGTCCCTACAAAGGACATGGTCTCATTTTTTTTGGTGGCTGCATAGTATTCCATGGTGTATACTTACCACATTTTCTTTATCCAGTCTATCATTGATGGGCATTTAGGTTGATTCCATGTCTTTGATACTGTGAATAGTGTTTCAGTGAGCACATGCATACATTTAACTTTATAATGGAATTATTTATATTCCCTTGGATATATACCTAGTAATGGGATTGCTGGGTGGAATAGTATTTCTGTCTTTATTTCTTTGAAGAATTCCACACTGTCTTTCACAATGATTGAACTAATTTCCACTCCCACCGACAGTGTAGAAGCACTCCTTTTTCCCAAGAAGCTCACCAGCATCTGTTAATTTGTGACTTTTTAACAGTAGCCATTCTGACTGGTGGGAGATCGTACCCCATTGTGGTTTTGATTTGCATTTCTCTAATGATCGGTGATGTTGGGCTTTTTTTTCATATGATTGTTTTCTGCATGCATGTCTTCCTTTGAAAAGTGTCTGTTCATGTTCTTTGCCCACTTTTTATGGGATTATTTGTCTTTTTCTTGCAAATGTGTTTAAGTTCCTTATAGATGCTTGATATTATACCTTTGTTGGATGCATAGTTTGCAAAACTTGTCTCCCATTCTGTGTGTTGTCTTTTTACTCTGTTGATAATTTCTTTTGCTGTGCAGAAGCTTTTCGGTTTAATTAGATCCCATTTGTTAATTTTTGGTTTTGTTGTAATTGTTTTTGGCATCTTCATCATGAAATCTTTGTCTGTGTCTGTGTCCTGAATGGTATTGCCTAGGTTGTCATACAGGGCTTTTATGGTTTTAGGTTTTACATTTAAGTCTTTAATCTATCCTGAGTTAATTTTTGTATAATACAGTAAGGAAGGGGTCCAGTTTTAATCTTCTGCATATGGCTAGGCAGTTATCCCAGCACCACTTATTGAATAGGGAATCCTTTCGCCATTGCTTGTTTTTGTCAGGTTTATGAAGACCAGATAGTTGTAAGTGTGCAGTCGTAGTTCTGAGTTCTCTATTCTGTTCCGTTGGCCTATGTGACTGTTTTTGTACCAGTATCATGCTGCTTTGGTTACTGTAGACCTGTAGTATAGTTTAAAGTTGGGTAATGTGATGTCCCCAGCTTTGTTCTTTTTGCTTAGGATTGCCTTGGCTATTTGGGTTCTTTTTTTGCTTTCCTGTGCATTATTCACAATAGCAAAGACTTGGAATCAACCCAAATGTCCATCAGTGACAGACTGGATTAAGAAAATGTGGCACATATACACCATGGAATACTATGCAGTCATAAAAAAGGATGAGTTCATGTCCTTTGTAGGGACACAGATGCAGCTGGAAACTGTCATTCTCAGCAAACTATCATAAGAACAGAAAACCAAACACCACATGTTTTCACTCATAGGTGGGAATTGAACACTGAGATCACTTGGACACAGGACTGGGGCCTATTGTGGGGAGTGGGGAGGGGGAAGGGATAGCATTAGGAGATATACCTAATGTTAATGATGAGTTGATGGGTGCAGCACACTGACATGGCACATGTATACATATGTAACAAACCTGCACGTTGTGCACGTGTACTTTAGAACTTAAAGTATAATAAAAAAAAAAAGTAGTTTTTTTCTAATTCTGTGAAGAATGACAATGTTTGTCTAGTTCTGTGAAGAATGTTTAATAGGCATAGCGTTGAATCCATACGTTGCTTTGGGCAGTATGGCTATTTAAATGATATTGAATCTTGCTATCCATGAGCATAGAATGGTTTTCCATTTGTTTGTGTCAATATCCAATTTCTTTGAGTAGTGTTTTGTAGCTCTCCTTCCAGAGATCTTTCCCCTTCCTGGTTATCTGTATCCCTAGGTTTTTGTTCTTTTTGTGGCAACTATGAATGGAGTTCATTCTTGATTTTGCGCTCGGCTTGACTGTCATTGGTGTATAGAAATCCCAGTGATTTTTCATATGGTTTTTGTATCCTGAGACTTTGCTGAAGTTGTTTATCAGCTTAAGAAGCTTTTGGGCCGAGACCATGGGGTTTTCTAGATAGGGAATCACGCCGTCTGCAAATCTGGATAGTCTGACTTCCTCTCTTCCTATTGTGCCTTTTGTTTCTTTCTTTTGCCTGATTGCCCTGCCCAGAACTTACAATACTATGTTGAATAGGAGTGGTGAGAGAGGGCATCCTTGTCTTGTGCTCGTTTCAAGGGGAATGCTTCCAACATTTGCCTATTCAGTATAATGTAAGCTGTGGATTTGTCTTATATGGATCTTATTATTTTGAGGCCTTTTCCTTCAATACCTAGTTTATTGAGAGTGAACAATATGAAGGGGTGTTGAATTTTAGAGAAAGCCTTTTCTGCATCTATTGAGATAATCATGTGTTTTTGTCTTTAGTTCTGTTAATGTGATGAATCTCATTGACTGATTTGTGTATGTTGAACCAACCTTGCACCCAGGGATAAAGCCTACTTAATCATGGTGGATAAGCTTTTTGATGTGCTGTTGGATTTGGTTTGCCAGTATTTTGTTGAGAATTCTTGCATTGCTGTCAGTCAGGGATATTGGCCTGAAGTTTTTGGAATATTTTCAGTAGAAATGGTACCAGTTCTTCTTTATACTTCTGGTAGAATTCAGCTGTGAATCTGTCTGGTGCTGGCCTTTTGTTGATTGATAGGTTATTTGTTACTGCCTCAATTTTAGAGCTCACTATTGGTCTCTTCAGGGTTTTAATATCTTCCTGGTTCAGTCTTAGGAGGGTGTATGTAACCAGGAAATTCTTCTAGATTTTCTAGTGTACGTGCATACAAGTGTTCATAATATTCTCTGATTGTTGTTTGTACTTCTGTGGGGTCACTGGCAATATCCTCCTTGTTGTTTTTGATAGTGTTGATTTGAATCTTGTTTTTTCCTTATCAATCTAACTAGCAGTCTTTCTACTTTATCAATGTTTTCCCCCAAACAGCTCCTGGATTAGTTGATCTTTCAAATGGATTTTCATGTTTCAATCTCCTTCAGTTCAGTTCTGATTTTGGTTATTTCTTGTCTTGTGATATCTTTGGGATTTCTTTGCTCTTGATTTCTCTAGTTATTTAGTTGTGATATTAGGTTGTCAACTTGAGATGTTTCTAACTTTTTGATGTGGACTTTAAGTGCTTTAAATTTCCCTCTTAACACTGCCTTAGTTGTGTCCTAGAGATTCTGGTATGTTGTGTCTTTGTTCTCACTAGTTTCAAAGAACTTCTTGATTTCTGCCTTAATTTCATCATTTACCCAAAAGTGATTCAGGAGCAGATTATTCAATTTCCATGTAATTATATGGTTTTGAGTGAATTTCTTAGTCTTAATTTCTAATTTGATTGTGCTATGGTCTGAAAGACTGGGTTATGATTTCAGTTCTTTTGCATTTGCTGAGTAGTGTTTTACTTTCAATTTTGTGATTGATTTTAGATTATGTGTCATGTCACGAGAAGAATGTAAATTCTGTTGTTTCTTGGTGGAGAGTTCTGAATGTATTTATCAGGTCCATTTGGTCTAGTGTTGAGTTCAGGTGCTGAATATCTTTGTTAATTCTTTGTCTGGATGATCTAATATTATCAGTGGGGTAGTAAAGTCTCCCACTATTATTGTGTGGGAGTCTAAGACTCTTTGAAGATCTCTAAGGACTTGCTTTATAAATAATCTGGGTGCTCCCATGTTGGGTGCATACATATTTAGGATAGTTAGAATTTCTTGTTGATTTGATCCCATAAAGGGATGGAGAAAAGTCTACCAAGCAATTGGAAAACAGAAAGAAGGCTGGGCTGCAATCCAAGTTTCTGACAAAACAGACATTAAACCAAGAAAACCCATTTTAATTTTAACATTATTTTAAAACTTTAGTGATTGGTGTTGTCCATATATATTTCTTTTTTGTGTGTGTTCAAAGTTAGTAACCAAATTATTCCCCACATAGTAATCCTGACTTTAAACAATAGGTAAGTTTGTATGTGCTCTCTGTCCAAATATGTATTTTTTTAAATAAAGAAAAAGCCACAGGGAAACATATAATAGACTTGTATTATTGTAGCAGAAAATGATGATTCTTTTTTCCATTTTGTGAAGCAAACATAGGAACTAGGATACTATGGAGCCAGAAGTTTTTGGAAAATATAATGATTGGACATATAGTTACTGTTTGTTTTTCTTACATGTGCTAGAGCTAATGATGAAACAAATTGCATATTGTACCAGGTTTATTTGGCTTTTGCCTCCAAAATGACAAAATTTGAAACAAGAATTTCTTTTTGGACCAAAGCTTTTATAACAGTGGCATGAACCACATCACTCTTGACAGTGCACACCTACACATCAAACCACCAAAATGCTTAGACTTCATATCTGTTTAACGTAAGGTCTCATTGATTACTTTGTTTAATATATTAATTTCACTGATTACTTTGTTTAATATATTAACTTAATATTTTCACCCCAAATAGAACTAAAATGTACGTCATTAATAGAGCTTACATAGTTGAATGAGACAAAAAGAAAAGCCAGGTCTTCTGTGTCTAAATACCCAACTCTTGATATACTGACCAATGTTGAGTACAGTTTGCATTATTGATTTTTATTAGTTATATTAAATAAAATCTCTAAATAAATTATACTGATTCACAGAAACAAAAGATGGAGATGTACTCATTTTAAGCTATGTGAGCCTCCATGCTAATTTTGAAAAAGTGGCCATCAACATTTGAATGCTTGGGCATGAGTGAGTGCTTCCTGGGTAAAAATGTAGTGGGACACTGTGTACATTAAAAGATATGACTTATAGCATGGTTTTCACAAGATTTCTCTACTGTCATGAAAAACTATATGAGAAACTCATGTCAATATATTGACGAAGAGAAATATCAGGTGTTGAAACCCTTTTCAAACTGAAATTAGAGTTGGAGACAGCTTCATTCCTGACACAAATTAATTTTGAAAGGTGCATTTGCTTGTTTCCCACATGTGTTTTTCTTTGCAGAGAACATGCTGTGTGACCAGGAAGAAAGGTTGCTTATTTGCAAAATTCTATAGTGCCTTTCTAGTCTCAGGGATGTCTAAAAGCATACAAAGACATTAAAATCCAACAGCAATATTTGTTTCCAGATTCACTGTAGCCAATAATCACACAGAAGAGTTGTGGCTGACTTGTAATTGGGGACCCTGCTGTGGTACCACAGCCTTTTCTGTTTATGCATATATTAGAGAAGATAAATACTTGCTTGTTTTATGTATGCAGGTTCTATATAAATAACTTTGGGAGTCAAAAAAGCAATTTGATGGCCACCACAAAGGCATAAGAGACACATTCCTTTCTTACTGAAACTTGCAGAGCATACATTTAAATATATAGTGTTTCGTTTAGTGATATGACCCACGGACTTTTATGTTGATTTTGGTTTAGTAATGCTTGAAAAATCAATTCCTCAGCTGCCAGGGTCCACTTCCTGGGGTGATATCATGAATACATGTTTGAAATAAAAATACGTATTGCACTAGCATGTTCTACAAACTAAAATTGAAAAGGCAATTCTCTTTTAAATAATAGACATGCAAAAAAACAGTTTGAATATTCAATAAGGTCTTGTAATAGGATATGTAATAAAGTTACTGCAGATACATTTGAACACAGATTACTTTGATGATATATTTCAAGTTAACAGGGCATCTGAGAGTATCCAATATAAATTTGGAAACATTTTTATGGTTTTTAATTCCCCTGAATGCCACGCTCTGTAAAACATTATGGGCACTACAATTTTGTAACTAATGTTTTCATGTTGGCATTTTTTAATAAACCCACTGAAAAAACCTTCTGTAAAAAAATCAATATTTTTTGGTCTACTCTCATAGCAGAGAGTGTCACTTGCACAAATTAGATCTAGTTTAGGTTCTACATGAAAGCTTTCAAGTCAACGTCCAGGGTATACTGTTTTTCTGTAGTCTACCCCCTTGGGATTTCATTTCCTTAAGATTTTAGGTGGTAACTAAGGTAATGTGGGAAAAAAAAAAGAAATGTGGGCCAAAATGAGCATCAATTATGATATAAAGCCATGAAATAAATGTAATGAATTTGAAAGCTACCTTTCAAATAAGCATAGACTACAGAAATGTAGAAAAGTGATCATTGTATTTTCCTAAATACATTATTTTTGTCCACTATATTTAAATATATTAATAAACTGGGAAATTACACATTTAATAGTGTCATATGCATCAGATAATATAATGTTAACTTTGAAATTAAATATATCTTCATATCACTATTAGTCTTTTCTAATTTGGTGAGTATCAGTCAGCTTCTTTAAAAAGTTATCGTATAACAAACACAATCAATGATAACCTCCTCATAATTTAAATTACAATCTCACTTTGATTCATTAAGTATATGTAAAAATTAAGGAATTTCATCCCGCTTTGGAAACTCCAGTCTAAATGCATAGTTCTTTGGAGTTACATTTCCTCATTAAAAGTATTCCACATAAAGAGGCCAGGCACAGTGGCTCATGTCTGTAATCCTGCACTTTAGGAGGCCGAGGTGGGTGGATTACTTGAGATCAGGAGTTTGAGACCAGTCTGGCCAAGATGGTGAAACTCCATCTCTGCTAAAAATAGAAAAAATAGCCAGGTGTGGTGGCAGGTACGTGTAATCCCAGCTACTCTGGAGGCTGAGGCAAGAGAAGCACTTGAACCCAGGAGGTGGAGGTTGTGCAGGAGCCAAGATTGTGCTATTGCACTCCAGCCTAGGTGACAGAGCGAGACTCTGTCTCAAAAAAAAAAAAAAAAGAAAAGGAAAGAAAAGAAAAGAAAATCCGTTTAGAAAGAGAGTCTGGTGGGTCTCTCTGAAATGGTCTTTTAATACCTTTTCTCTTATGTGTTTTGGAAAATAATGAAAAGGTATGTAGTTCATAGATCCACTTTTTTCTTAGTAAGAAAATAAAAGTTTCCTTTTAAAAGTGTATGGAAATCTGTGCTGATTTCAGTGAGATCTTGAGGCAAATACAAATTATTCAGAGTGGCTTCCACAAAATAGTTTTACGGAGCATTCAAGAAAGATAATATGTTAACAACCGACTCTTGTGGCAACTGTTGTAGGATCTTTCTTTGCTAAAGATTTTCAGTCCTGGAGTAATTACTATCCAATACTGAGGCACAACCCTTTGGTGTTCTCGACTCAGTGAATGTCCAGTGAATCATGAGATTTTCCAGTCTGTCTGGTAGGAACATGCATTATACGCATACTGGGCATTGTAACTCTGATCCTTTTTTGCCCTTGGATAATTTCTTCAGTGTATCACGCATGAGCTGTTACACTAAAGACTTGATTGGCACTCTGCAAAATTTTAGGGTTCTCCACGTATAACTCTCCCTTTTTTTGGTACCCAATTTTCCAAACGCTAGCCTCCTTGGTTTCTCTCAAATCCTGGCTCCTTCTCTGCAATTCAGGGAATTCACCAAGCTCCTCTGGGTCCCTCTGTGTTGTGACCTAGAAACTCTCAAGGTGGGAAACTGGTGCAATATGGATCATATTATTTGTATCCCATTTCCCTGAAATCGCTGTTCTTTGTTGCCTGGTGCCCTGTGATTTGAAAACAATCATTTCAGATATATTGCTATTGTTTTTCAGGTAGGAGGGTGAATTTCTCTATCTTATCAGGTATACATTCATATTTTAATGGAGTAGAACCATAGTGTCAAATTTTTTGTAGAAACTGATGAACTCCATGTCAATTCAATGTTTTGAACTACATGCTAATTATACTTTTTAGCCAATATATTTTCAACTTTGATATATTTATTGTGTTTGCTTCTTGCTTGAAATTCTAGTAAATGTTTATTGTAGTTATATTCCTCTTGGTATGCTTTAGTAGTAGCCACCTAGGGAGTTCTGAAAATGTAGGAAAAATAGTAAGATAGCCAATATTGACAATTATTTTAAAGAGCAAGAAATGCTTTCAAGACAGATTCTTGAGACTCACATATAATTATACATTGCAGTATGGTGTCACATTGGATTCTGCTCTTGTGTTTATGTTGTAACACTGAGAAGCATCTTCAGGCCTTAGGACTCAGCATGACAAACCCATAAGCTCATAGAGTCTGGAAGGTGGAGCCCTCAGAGCTATAGAGGTAATGAGGGCAGCAGAATAAGTGTGCCAGGAAACTCAATCTGCTGCCTTCATATCAGAAGTTATAGAGGTTTATGTGTTAGGCAATATTAGCCTCATTTTACAGATGTCTGAGAAGATGAGCATTAATCAAAATAATGAATTTTGTAGACCTTGTCAGGCATCTTTTAGGGAAACCACTAAAAATGCACCGTCTTGTGATTGTAAGAAAATCTAGACTTTTCATTTCTAAATCTTTAGAATAAAATTATGGAAAATATTATCAAATCATCTTTGACAATGCATAAAGTTTAAAAAAAATTCTTTCATATAGAAACATACTGTTATTTTGGGATATGGTGACCGAGTTTGATAGCTCCTTTGTGAGGTTTGTTTGGTGGGGAAACGTGAGAGGAGGTTGTATTGACCACCAAGGTTTTCCCATGCAAGGGCAGGACAATGATAGTCTTCTTCAAGAACAAAAGGGCTTTCTTCTTTATAATATCTGTGGGCAAAAGAAGAATTCCCACACATTCATTGACTATTTAAGTAACGTGGCATCAAACATGTAATTCTGCTATTGTTAATGATATCTCTTCCTAAGTATATTTTTCCATCTATTTAAAGAAAGTTGGAGGAGATAGGGTTCTGCAGGCATACTTGGGGCTACGAATCTATACCATCATCCTTGCACTGGGAAACCTATGAAAACAAGAGCTACCAAATATATATATATATATATATATATATATATATATATATATATATATTTGTTTTTTTGAGATAGAGTATCACTCTGTTGCCCAGGCTGGAGTGCTGTGGTGCCATCTCAGCTCACTGAAACCTCCTCCTCCAGTTTCAATCAGTTCTCCTGCCTCAGTCTCCCAAATAGCTGGGATTACAGGCATGCGCCACCACCATGTCTGGATAATTTTTGTATTATTTTTGTGTTTTTAGTAGATATGGGGTTTTGCCATGTTGTCCAGGCTGGTCTCGAACTCCTGGCCTCAAGTGAATTGCTGACCTCAGCTTCCCAAAGTACTGGGATTACAGGCATGAGCCACCACGCCTGGTGAAACTTGACAGACAGTTTTTAAAAAGGAAAAACAATTTATTGCCTCACAAAGCTATTTATGGTTATGATCTTTCCCAAATGCTTTCTGTGATTAAGAAGTGATCATATATCCAAATTAAAATGGAACTAATTTAGAATAATTTCAATTTAGCACTTTAGGAGAGAGATATTTTATATGAAAGATAAACCAGCAGTATATAATTTGAAATGGGAGTAAATTGAATGAAAAATATAATCCTCCCTGTTATAAAAAAAAACTAATAAGTTACATGTGATTTCACATATTGTTTAACACATAGGAGACTAAATGTTTATAGCTTTTAAAACCTATAAATCATATTCTATTTTTTTTCCTTTTGTTCTAGTGTACCTGGCCAGTGGTCTTATTGGCAAAGACTAAGGTGGTATGAATTCAAGGGCAGGGATTTTGTTCTCCTTGGTTACTCAAACTCATATTTACCATAATGCCCAGCACATACTCAATATATATTCATGGAATGAATTTGTAGAGTTTATTTATTTATTTATTTATTTATGAGGCAGAGTCTTGCTGTGGCACCTAGACTGAAGTGCAATGGAACAATCTCAGTTCACTGCAACCTCTGCTTCCTAGGTTCAAACAATAGTTTATTCCTGCCTCAGCCGCCAAGTACCTGGGACTACAGGTATGTGCCACCATTCCCGGCTAATTTTAATATTTTTAGTAGAGATGGGTTTTCACCGTGTTGGCCAGGCTGGTCCCAAACTCCTGACCTCAAGTGATCTGCCCACCTCAGCCTCCCAGAGCGCTGGGATTACATGCATGAGCCACCACACCCAGCTGAATGTGTAGAATTTAGAGAAGTTCAAATGACTATCTACCTTACTAGTCTATCAAAGGATGCTATATAGAAAAACTTAAGTTCCATAGGAAAATGAACCCTAAATTCAGCATGTGTTGTATATTGAATTCCCTCTTCAATACTCTCAGTTTCTTTTAAACTAATTTTTGGGATATTCTGTTTTTTAAGGAATTAAATAATTATTAAGGTACTTAATATTTAAATATTTAACATTTAGAAACAATAATTTAATATTAAACTACTGATTGAATAATTTAGTTGAATTTATTTTAAAGTTTGAGGAATATAAAATATTGCTATTAGGCAGGGTGCAGTGGCTCACGCCTATAAACCCCAGTACATTGGGAGATTGAGGCCGGACTTGAGTCCGGGAGTTTGAGACCAGCCTGGACCACATGGTGAAAACTCATCTCTACAAAAAATACAAAAATTTGCCGTTGACTGGGTGCAGTGGCTCACACCTATAATCCCAGAACTTTAGGAGGCAGAGGCAGGCAGATCACCTGAGGTCAGGAGTTCAAGACCAGCCTGGCCAACCTGGTGAAACCCTAACTCTACTAAAAATAAAAAATAAAAAAATAATCCAGTATGTATGGTGGTGGGTGCCTGTAATCCCAGCTACTCAGGAAGCTGAGGCAGGTGAATCGCTTGAACCATGGAGGTGGAGATTACAGTGAGCCACGATGGCGCCATTGCACTCTAGCCTGGGCAACAAGAATGAAACTGTCTCAAGAAAAAAAAAAAAAAAAAAAACTAGCCGTGCATGGTAGCATGTGCCTATAGTCCCAGCTACTCTGGAGGCTGAGGCAGGAGAGTAACTTAAGACTGGAAAGAGAGGTTGCAGTGAGCCTAGATGGTGCCATTACACTCCAGCCTGAGTGATGAGAGTAAAACCCTGTTTCAAAAATAAAATGAAATAAAATAAAATATTATTAAATATTTAATATTAAATTATTGATTAATTGTATTAATAATGTTTTATTCTCGGGTTTTTTATAGTTTGAGGCCTTACATTCAAATTTTTAATCAATCTTGAGTTAATTTTTAAATATGGTGAAAGGTAGGGGTCCGGTTTCATTATTCTCCGTACGGTTAGCCAGCTATCTCTGTACGATTTATCGAATAAGGAACCCTTTTCCCCATTGCTTTTGTCAACTTTGTCGAAGAACATTCTGGACCTTGGCGTAGGGAAATAATTTATGAGTAAGCCCTCAAAAGCAATTGCAACAAAAACAAAATTTGACAAGTGGGACCTAGTTATAATAAAGAGCTTCTGCACAGTAGAAGAAACCAGCAACAGAGTAAACAGACAATCTACAGAATGGGAGAAAATATTTGCCAATTACCTATCTGACAAAGGACTAATATCCAAAATGTATAAGGAACTTACGCAAATCAGCAAACAAAAACTAAATAACCAGATTAAAAAGTGGGCAAAGAACATAAACAGGCACCTCTCAAAAGCAGACATGCAAGTATCCAACAAATACATGAAAAAACTCTCAACATCACTAATCATTAGAGAAATGCAAATTAAAACCACAATGAGATATTGTCTCACACCAGTAAGAATGACTATTATTAAAAAGTCAAAACACAACAGATGCTAGGGAGGCTAAAAAGAAAAGGGAACACTTATACACTGTTGGTGAAAATGTAAATTAGTTCAGCCACTGTGGAAAGCAGTTTGGAGATTTCTCAAAGAACTTAAAACAGAACTACCATTTGACACAGCAGTCCCATTACTGAGTTATATACCCAAAAGAAAATAAATCACTCTATCAAAAGACACGTGCACTCATACGTTCATTGCAGCATTATTCACAATAGCAAAGGCATGGAATTAACCTAAGTGCTCATCAATGGTGGATTGGGTAAAGAAAATGTGTTACATATATACCACGGATTACTATGCAGTCATGAGAAAGAATTCATGTCCTTCACAGCAACATGAATGCAGCTGGAGGTCATTACTCCAGGTGAATTAGTGAAGGAGCAGAAAAACAAATACTGCAAGTTCTTACTTATAGGTGTAAGCTAAACATTGGGTACCCTGGGCATGAAGATGACAACAATAGACACTGGGGACTAAGAGAGTCAGGAATAAAGGAAGGGGGCAAAGCTTGAAAAACTAATTGTTGGATACTATGCTCACTACCTGGGTGATGGGATCATTCCTATCTCAAACCTCAGCATCAGGCAATATATTAATGTAACAAACCTGCAAATGTATCCCCTGAATCTAAAATAAAATTTGAATTTGTAAAAAATGAAATAAAGATTCAATTTTCCCAAAATATCATATTAGCAATGTAATAAGAATTATTACCATTTAATATATTAATACTAAAACACAAATATAAAATATTCATTCATTTTTATCAGTCATTCAATAAACATCTATTGAATACTATATTCTAGGCACTTGGGATACGACAGTGAACAAAGAGATAAAAAGTTTCACTGAGTTTACACCCTAGTAAGAGGAGACAGACAACAGAGAATGCACCAACAAACATATAAGTGTATAGAAGTGATAAATCATATGAAGAGCAATAAAACAGAAGATGGTTATAGAGAGTTATGGAGAAGTACTATTTTATGTCGGAGGGACAAGGACATGTATTTGAATAGAGACCTGAATGAAATGCGCCCTAGTGTTCACTGGGGGAAGTAATTTCAAGCAGAAGGAATACTGGGTGAAACAGACTTGAGTGGAGAAAACGTTTGTCATGTCCAGGAACAGGAACATTTCTGACATGGTTTATTATGAGTTAAAGAGAGAAAGATCACTAGGGATTAAGAGTGAGGTATGGTGTAGTTGGGCTAGAGTGATGACTTCAAGCTTTATTCTGAGTGAGCCCCTGGAGGGTTTAGAACATGTGTGACATGATCTCACTTAAGCTTAAAAGGATCACTCTGCGTACTGTAGGTTGGGGGCTGTGGTAGGTGGACAGGTAATTTTAGAAGTAGGAAGACCAGTTAGGAGAGTATTTCAACAATTGTTGGGGAGAACATCTTGGGGTGGAACAGGGTATTAGTCATGCTGTTTATAACACATGGTTTTATTTTGGATATATTTTAAATATATCTCTGATGTATTAGAAGAAGACAGTGACAGAAAAAGTTAAGGACCAGTCACAGGTTTTTGTCTTCAGTAACTGAAGGCTAGGAGGTGTCATATTCTAAGATGAAGAAAACTAGGGAATATATGGTGTAGAGGAGGAGCTCAAAGGTAGTATTTTAGTCATGTCGAGTTTCAGTTGCCTGTGAACCAGTTAGAGATATTGACTGGGTGGTGGATTCCTACATCAAGCTGGTTTCCACTCTGATTCCAGTAGTCAGGATGCAGTTTGGTAAAGAGAATTATCTCTATTGTCCACGTATCACACATTTCCTAACCAAAGTAAATACATGTACGTATTCCATCTCTGAATTTTCTATAACATCTGGAAGAGCTAGTAGACCTTCTATTTATGCTTCTCTGTTGTTTATCTTACTGTAATTAATTAAGATTAGCCTAAGCTCCTGAACATAGTAACAATAGCACTAACCATGACCATCAATTGACTTTTTTACTCTGTGCCAAACACTCTTCTAAGTATTTTATAAGATTACAGTCCTTGCCAAATGCGTATTTTATTTCAAATGTACCAAACGCATAGCTGAGGCTTTAAAATGTCAAATCATTTGCTCATGGTTACATGGATGATAGGTTTAAATAATTATAAATTCTATGTTCTTAAAGAGCATTTGTAATCATACTGTAGATTTTGACACAAATCGTTTCTCCCTTTTATGTAAATTTTCCCCACCAATAACCACAGTGAAGCAATATAGTGAGAGAAGCCGTTTTATTCAAACAAAGTAACTAAAAAAACCTTAGTGATTTCTACCACCAGGAAAGTATTTCTCTGTTTTCTGTTGTTGTTGTTGTTGTTATTTTTGGATTTTTGTTTGTTTGTTTTTGGTCTCACTCTTCCTTAGTGGACATCGCTGACCTGCACGTATCGAAATATGAATAGCACTCTCCTGCTCTGATCTAAGACGTTCTGGCTTTCACAGACTCCCCCATCCTGTATATAATACCTATCATTGTGCCCCTATTCCTAAACAGTCTAATACTTTTATATTCAGGTTTTTGACCACTCAACAATACTCTTCCATTAACGTATTGCTTTAGAGGGTTTAAAATCTCTTGACAATTCTGGCTGCCATTCCAGGAAGTTGGCCATGAGAGATGGGGTGGTTTTTAAGAGGGTATGAAGCTACGGTACTGCATGTGAGCAAAAATTGCAACTGATGACTTTTGTTTACTGTTTATGACTTTGGACAGTTGCAATTTAATTGCAAATAAGGATATTAGCTAATAATTAGGTGAAATTCTTTGTATTCATTTCAAAGGGGAAAAAAAGGGAAAGAGTGCTTGCATCATGTTTTGGGCACTATTTTAGCCAATCTGTTCTGTTACACCTCTGGGTTTTCATAAAGATGGAACTTAAACTCCACCAATGAGTAGGGAACTCATCCAGGAGCTGTGTCAAATACTTTGAATTTACTGATCCACTTTTAATCTGAAGTCACGTTCACCTGACTCTAAGCTTTGACTATATAATCTCAATTTAGACTTCTGCCATTAGCCCCTTTAAATCTATTGCTCATATGTATTCTACCATCATCGTGCTTTGTGATCAGGCAGGCCTATTTTGAGTTTCAGAGGCGTTATTTACTTTCTGTGTAATGATAGAAAAAGTTAGATGATCCTTTGTTTCCCAGATTGTGTTCGTTTTTTTTTTTTTTTTTTTTTAATAAAACCGAGTTTGGTTTTTTTTTTAAATCAAATACGAGTGTATATGTGTAATCTCTTTTATACATATGTTTTCACTCATAAACACAGTCTCCTTTAAATGACAACTACTCTGCAAAGTTATTGGGAATGTAACAAAATTAAAGTACAAGAAACACATGCCATAGAAGCTGTAAAATAGTAGATGTTCAATAAACATTACATTTTAATATGTAAATTAAATGCATTTTAATTTATAATTCTGACAGAAAAATGTTTCCTGTTACAATGATTCAAAAGATAATTTTTTAAAAATTTATCATTTATTTCCAGTACATTGGGATAAAAACTCACTTTATGCAACTGTACCCTTTAATTCATTTTTTCTGAAGAAAAGTACAAAAGACCAGACTAAAATTGAGACAAACATTTAAAGGAAAAAATCCTTTGACTCAGAGTCCAAAAGCAAGCTGTAAATGGTTAATTTTTCCAAAAGAATTAGTTTTTATACATAATATAAAGAATTTTACACTATAAACAAAGACTGCTGTACATGTACTTAAATTAGAATTCTGATATCTGCTTTTCCTCTAATTCTTCTGGAGCACAAAGCATATTTGCAAGTCAGAAATCTAATAATCTCAAAAGACTGACTGTCTTAGAATAAGCTTTTACCCTTAAGATACCTGGAAAGATAGTACTCATTCTTTCCCTTGGCTCAAAGTCCAATATATCAGTAAGTTTTAATTAGTTTACAAAACTCTGCCATATTAACATGAAGAGCACACTAATACTTAATGTTTAAGCATTAAAAAGATAGCTTTTAACATATATATATGAGCATGTAGATTGAATCAAATATGAGCGTGTGTAATTTCTTTTATATATATGTTTTCACTCATAAACACAATCTCCTTTAAATATTTTCTATACTAGAGAAAACTTTGTATTTGAAACCACAAAGATTTTGTTATACTAAAAATAGCTATTAGAATACAGTATTTATTCATCAAAATGTGAGTAATTTATCCATATGTGGGGGATCCACGTGCTGCAAAAAACTATAAAAGTCAAAACTTTAAAGGAGAATTTTAAATGATGATGAACACTTTAAGCAAAATATCATTAAGGAATTGTCTAATTACTTCTCCAACTGTCCAACAAGGAACTAAACGGCTTTAAGAAAACCGAAATGTTTTCTGTGTAGTCAAACTTTCTGTAAAGTGTCAATGACAAGTGGTGTAATAGGACATAAAATTTGGGTTGTTTTGTCAGCTTTGACTATTCTTATACCTTTTAACAATTCTCCTAACGGCTCCATTGATCTCTGTGTTTGTTTGACAGGCACTGTCACAAGTGACTCTCCTTCTAAGAGTTTGCTTCATTATCCTGACCTTGACTTCCATTGGATTTCTTCTGGATCAAAGGCAAGAAGTGAAATTCTTGCATTGTTTTTACTTTTACTCAATTCAAGAATTTTCCAGAGTGGTAAAATATCAGTATATTCTGTAACTTTATAGTGTAGTTTAAAAAATAAATATAAAACTTTGATATTTGACTTTTCATTTTTTAGAGAAGTTAACTATATCAGTTCTCCTAACTACTCATTTTTTAAATGAATGAAGTGTGAAGACATTAAATCAGTGAAAAGAGTCTCACTTTAAACCCTAGAAATTTAGTTGCCTAATATTTTATTAGCTGAAAATAAACTTCATAACTCATCAATGCTCAAACTAAGCAATATGTTGATAAAGAACAGATTTTCGGCTGGGCGCGGTGGCTCAAGCCTGTAATCCCAGCACTTTGGGAGGCCGAGACGGGCGGATCACGAGGTCAGGAGATCGAGACCATCCTGGCTAACTCGGTGAAACCCCGTCTCTACTAAAAAAATACAAAAAACTAGCCGGGCGAGATGGCGGGCGCCTGTAGTCCCAGCTACTTGGGGGGCTGAGGCAGGAGAATGGCGTGAACCCAGGAGGCGGAGCTTGCAGTGAGCTGAGATCCGGCCACTGCACTCCAGCCTGGGCCACAGAGCCAGACTCCGTCTCCAAAAAAAAAAAAAAAAAAGAAAAGAAAAAAGAACAGATTTTCCCGGGCTGGAGGCAGTGACTCACGCCTGTAATCCCAGCACTTTTGGAGGCCGAGACGGGCGGATCACAAGGTCGTGAAATCGAGACCATCCTGGCTAACAGGGTGAAACCCCATCTCTACTAAAAATTACAAAAAAAAAAAAAAAAAAAAATTAGCTGGGTGTGGTGGCGGATGCCTGTAGTTCCAGCTACTAGTGAAACTGAGGCAGGAGAATGGCATGAACCTGGGAGGCGGAGCTTCCAGTGAGCCATGAGCCGAGATGGCGGCACTGCACTCCACCTGGGCGGCAGAGCAAGACTCCGTCTCAAAAAAAAAAAAAAAAAAAAAAACAGATTTTCCCTAAAAGGATGAGTGTTCATTCTTAGTTTAATCACTGTTTTCAAATAGCTTCGGGGGATATGCTTTTCAAATATATTTAAATACTAGGTATTTCTTGCGAATGAGAAGTTTATCTCTATATTTATTATAACATGTAAACATATAAAGAGCATATTTAAACCTAATGCATGTAATGACATTTTATTTCAGACCCAAGGCAGCTTTTATGGAAACTCTCCGTTGCTTGATGTTCCTAATGCTGTACAGATTTGGTCACCTGAAGCCTGTAGTCCCTTCCTTGTCATCTGCTTTTGAGGTAAGACATTTGTTTTA
The DNA here is from genome assembly GCF_043159975.1 of Macaca nemestrina. Lineage (NCBI taxonomy): Eukaryota > Metazoa > Chordata > Mammalia > Primates > Cercopithecidae > Macaca > Macaca nemestrina. The sequence goes on along the minus strand of NC_092128.1, from coordinate 86,135,926 downwards.
GGTAGCCACAGGACGGCGTATACCTACCGCACATTTAATTTATTCATTCAGTGATGTTTTCTCTACTTCATTTCTGAACGGTACTTGTGGGAAATCTTGACCTTTTTTTTCTTACGTACCAGTACTTGTTAGTTGTGTCATCTGAGCTAGTTAATATTGATGAGCCACAGTTTTTTGCCCCTAAAGTTGAATTGATATCATTAACCTCAGAGAGTTGTTGGACACATTACAATACACAACCTTTATAAAGAAATCAGATCACGTAATAGGTTCTCAAGAAGTGGAAGAATTGATTTTACAAGAAGTTTTTGGCAGAAACTCTGCCATTTGAGATTTTCTAAAAACTTTTAAAGTGAAAATTGTGAACAAGTTTCCTTGTCAGTTACCTATAAAAAGTAATCATTCTACGGAAATAAAGTCACTGAAGTCAATGACATTTTTCTACAACTGAAAAATATGATCTTCTGTGATGGTTAATTCTTATCTTCCAAGAACTGCATTGAACTTTTGGGTATATATTTATTGTTTAGAATCTAGGCAGCTGTTAAAGACATTTATTTTCTCATCACTAGTGCATTAACAGACAGTGTATTAGGTTTTTAATTAAGGGTTATATTGTTTAACTTTGGTGCCAAGACACCTGCCAACATCACCAGAATGTGCAATGTGTAACTTTATTTAAGCGTTAAGCATAAATACTAATATCCCCCGCTCTTAGCATCAATGAAAAACCCAATATATACACTTTCATTATTTAGTATTGATTATAAATTGAAACAACTCCTTTGGAAGTAATTTGGTGATATCTATCAAAATTGCAAATAAACATACCCTTTAACCCAGCATTTCACTTCTAGGAATTTGTGCTACTGAAATGATATGCTCACACACCTGCGAATTGGTGTCTATGCAATATTATTCGTTGTAGCATTATTTGTTATGACATAAGATTAGCAACAATTTAATGGCCATGAATAGAGGACTATTTAAAAATTATTATTCATTAATAAAGTAGTAAAATATGTATCAATAATAAAACAGGAAACCCTTTAGTACCAATAGAGAGCAGTCTTAACAATAAAACATGATACAGGATTCCATGGGAAGTATCCTGCCTTACAATGTACATAAGTATAAAAACAGGGAGAGGGAGATATAGGTATATAAATGTATAAATGTATTTTATTGTATGTATGTAAATATATCTAGGAAGATAAACAAAACCTAACATGTTGCTTGTGGGAAGGAAAGGTGAATTTTGTGGTTAGAAGAAAGGAGGAAGCAGAAGATTCTTTACTAATATTCTTTGATACCTTTAAAACTTCTAAACTTCTAAACCATGGGGGTATATATACACGTTATACATATAATGTGAAATTAAACCATGAAGCATACTATCTTAATATCAGGATCTTAGATATCATCTAATTTAATATATTCTGCATTACAGTTGATTTAATGTGTATATTTATTTTGTCTTCAAATTATAACCTAAAAGCAAAATAACCATACATTATACATATTTAATGAAATTCAGAAATACACATGCTGAAAAAAAAATCATAAAATCAAAGAAAATGGCAGTTTAACACCCTAGATGAAGGCACATTCTAATTTAAAGCATGAAAGACAATAATTTCATTTAATGAGAGTACTCTTAGGTTTATGGTGATAGTTTATCTTACACACTCCAGAAGCAAATAAGGAACATAGGTTCCCTAAATTAGCCAATGTTGTAAACATGTGGGAATGTGTGCTTACAAAAACATACCGCATTTGGTATTCTTTGATGATGAGATGGTGGAGGGCAATGTAGTATGTCCAGCTTTTAAGCATGATGAACTCTAGTGATAAGATGATGTCAGTTATTTAGTTAATAGATGAAGGTGAATGGTAAAGACTTGAACTTTGAAGCCATATTGCCTGAATTTGATTCTTGGCTTAAGAACTAAGTAGCTGTGTGTTCTTTGGCAATTACTTCACCACTTAACTATTCTTGGTCTTACTTTCCTCATCTGTAAAAGGAGGACGTATAACATCCATCTAAATAGGATTTTGAGGATTAAGTAAGAGAATATGTGTAAGGAATTTAGCGCAGTGATTAAAACATAGTAAGTGCTCCACAAAAGTTAGGCACTGTTATTATTGCTATTTTATATTAACTTAAGGATCATTTGAAATAATTCTTTGGCCTTGGCTTGCCTTGAGGTCTACAAGTCAAGTTTGGAGACAGCTAGAATGAGAAGTGGGGAAGAACAACAATTTTGAAGGAAATGTCAGAGCTATGAATTCTTGGTCTGACACTTACTCTGTCTGTGACTTTGGACTCTGTGCCTCAGGTTGTTCAACTGTAAAATAGGTTTAATAAGAGCTAACATACATTGAGCTCTTACTATGTCCTAAGTGCCTTACTAGTATTATTCCATTCAGTATTCATATCAAACCTATGATGTAGTTACTTCCATTATCTTCATAATGAGAATATTGAGGGGTGTACACAACTTTTCTAAATGCACATAACTATTAAGTGAATAAGTCAGGGAACAAACTCAGGAAGTCTGACACTATAACTCTTAATGATCAAGGTACATTTTCATCCATGTAATGATAACAATACTCATCTACCTCAAGGGTTATAGCAAAATACAGCAAAAGTAGCTTGGAAAATGTGAAGAGCTATAATAAAATGTCTTATCAATTTAACTGCAAATGAGTTCTGAAGAGACAAGTGGTTTGAATAATTTACCTCTGAATTATCTTTGGTTTATGATTCAGGGAAAATAGGACCTCATGGAAAAATCTTTCAGAGTGCTTAGCTACTCTTTCCATAAACTACTTCTGTCCATCTGGGCACATGCATGGCCAGTTCTTCAAGAGTAGATGTTGCCTGTGATTTGCCACTAGAATTTTTCTTTAAAATGATATTAAAACAGTATTTAATTCACATGGTTTGGTGGAAAAATGAAGTGCCACAAAGGAGAGAACATAGGAAGAAATTGATAAATTACAGTTATCATTGTTCATATTACCATTATTAGAGTATTATTATTATTAAACTAAACCATTAATTATTAAACTTGAGCAAGTCTTCTCTGTCAAGAGATCAAGTGAGATGGCAGCGTAAGACTGGATAAATATTTTGCCAGCAACCTTTTTTTTTTAATCTGGGAAGTAGCCGTTTCTTTCCACTTCTTTTTAAAGCTAAACATTGTAAAAATTACAACCAGGTACCAATTCTTATATTATTAATTATGAATTTCAAATCTGTATTTTCTTCATATTTGTATCTCTTAAAACTTTATGTAAATCTTTGCCATTTATCAAAGTTTTAATAAAAGTGTTCTTTTATTAAATTCCCTTTCTCCTATAATATAAATCAATGTTGTATATATTGGTGGCATCAGCTTGTAGCCCTGTGACTCTTCTCTATGTAGAAGGCTGGCTAGAGATTTTCTGTTATATTATTTTATTATATAAGTCAGACTCAGTAAGTCTGCACGATAATAGTCTTCCTACATTATTTGAGAGGCATGTGCCTATCAAATTTATAGTTATCCTCTTTCTGGCAAAGTTATTCATCTGTTTTGCATAAACAAATAAACAGTTTGATGCAGAGAAAACAGATTATAAGAAGATATAACCACACTTCATTAGTGGTTATGTTATGTGTTGTTACCTAAATGGTTTTATTCTTTCTCTCATTTTTTAAAATTTGGTGATGAATGTATTCTTTAATGAACATAGATGCCCTTTAATCTAAAATCTCAAAACCTTTTTTTTTCAACTAAGTTTACACGTTGAGAGTTGTGCGATAGGTACTGAGAGGAAATATTTGAAAGATATGGCTGCATAACCCTAGAGTTGTCACAGTTTCAAAGACACCATCATGCTGGTGACAGTGACAGTGAGCAGCCCCCTGTGGAAAGAAGCTGCTTCTAAGCTGTGTTGCCAGTGTCCTATGACTCCTATTCATATAAGGCATCACTTAGTAACAAATGATTTCCAGAAACCATGATTCTTTAAAAATGCCAATATTCTAGCTGTAGCCGGCTGGCATCACGAAGGTGACGAAGACATGGGAATTGCTTTGCCTGTTTATTTCTACTTTATTTATAATTTATCAGGTTTTTTCTTCTTATTTGCTTGAGGATCATAACCTGATTTATCTGCATATGTTCTCAGGTGTGGGCATGAGGGCAGGCATACATACTTTTTATTAATCTCAAAACTGCCTACCTTAAGAAATGACCATATCCTGGCAGTTATTATAGCTTTTGTATCCAGATGACCCTTAAACAACATGGGTTTGAATGCGCAGGTCCATCTACACGTGGATTTTTTTTCAGTAAATATTACACTAACTGTGCCTGTCTCTCTGGCCTCCTCTTCCACCTCGTCCACCTCTTCCACCTATTCCAACCTCTGCCACTCCTGTGATAGCAAGACCAAACCCGCCTCTTCCTCCTCCTTCTCAGACTACTTAATATGAAGAAGATGAGAAAAAAATACCTTTATGATGACCTACTTCAACTTAATAATAAATTTTCTTCCTTATTATTTTCTTAGCATTTTCATTTCTTTAGCTTACTTTATTGTAAGAATACAGTGTACCATACATAAAACATACGGAATGTGTGTTAATCATCTGTTCATGTTATCACCAAGGCTTCTGGTCAACAGTAGGCAATTATAAGCTACATTTTCGGGGGAGGTGAAAGTTATAGGCGAATTTTTGACAGCACAGGGTGTTGGCCCCACTAACCTCCGAATTGTTCAAGGGTCAAGTGTACTTATTGCTAACAATGTAATACTTCCTTTGAAGCTTATAGTTATTTTAATTTTGTTATCGGTCATTTCAACCAGATTTTTGAGTACCTCTGTCTGCTTTCATTTCTCTTCTGCATAATGGGAATAATAATAGTAGTACCTACCTTGGCGGGTGGACATGTAGATTAAATAAGATTATACATACAAAAAGTACTTATTACAATGTCTGCAAATGTGCAGTATGTTGTGCCTACTCCACCAAAAGCTTCAGTTAACTAACATTACCACTTCTATAATTACTACTGAGAATATATTTAAAGCACAGGCTATAAGGCACCTGTGATGATTCTTAGTAAGGAACACATTAGTATAAGTTCTCCTTGTCCCAGTTAGTTTCTCTGAGTATTAAAAATGTCTTTGGAACATGAATTCATAGTATTTTTCTATAATTCAAATACACTATCATATGGAAAGGTTTCAGGATTTTTTGTAATTTATGATTTCATATATCAGACATAAATCATGATTGCAGTGATCATGTAACATACAATAAAACATTTTATTTAGAACTTGTTTGGCAAATGTGGATTACTCAACCCAGCTTCGTGAGAAATGAACAGAGGTAGGAGTTTAGTTGTTGACTGTATTTTAGGATAAATAAAACGATGGCTCTAAGACACAGCAGATAACTTTGTTTCTAACTGAGTCATAGAACTGCTTGCAAAAAATTTTACTTCTACCAAAAAAAAAAAAAAAAGATATATATGTAGGTTGCTTGGATTCTTCTCAATGTTTATATTTAAGGTATTTCATTTTTAAAAATGTAAATATGTTTCTTTTAAAAGAAATGTTTTCACTACAGTAATAGAAAACCACACATTAGAAACACCCAAAGCATAAATTTAAAATGTCATCAAGTTCTGAGTAAAAATTAAAGTAAATATGAGTAAAAATAATATATCTAATTAATTTCTTTCTTTTTTCTTTTTTTTTCTTTTTTTTGAGATGGGGTCTTGTTCTGTCACCCAGGCTGCAGTACAGTGGCGCGATCTCGGCTCACTGCAAGTTCTGCCTCCCGGGTTCACACCATTCTCCTGCCTCAGCCTCCTGAGTAGCTGGGACTACAGGCACCCACTACCATACCCGGATAATTTTTTGTATTTTTTTTTTTTTTTGAGACAGAGTCTCGCTCTGTCGCCCAGGCTGGAGTGCAGTGGCCGGACCTCAGCTCACTGCAAGCTCCGCCTCCCGGGTTTACGCCATTCTCCTGCCTCAGCCTCCCGAGTAGCTGGGACTACAGGCACCCGCCACCTTGCCCGGCTAGTTTTTTGTATTTTTTAGTAGAGACGGGGTTTCACCGTGTTAGCCAGGATGGTCTCGATCTCCTGACCTCGTGATCCACCCGCCTCGGCCTCCCAAGGTGCGGAGATTAAATCTAATTAATTTCTAAAACTCCATATCTGAAAATAAAATCCTTATAAAAATGGCATTGAATAGGATCATCGGTAATATGGGGATATTTATCTTAATGCCATTGTTAAAATCATTTCTATCATTTCCATTCCAATCACTGTTTTATTTTTAAAATGTTGTATTTAGGTCATCATCCCCAATACTTCAAAGAATAAAACCAAAGCAAGCAAAATTAAGGCAGTTAGAACAGACCTAAGACTCAGAGAGGCGCTTCCTTCTCCTTCTCTTGGCTGGTGTTCGGTGCCAGAGAGTTACCATGAAGACATATTCTGGGAGTTTCTGTCAATGTCAGAGAATACGGGAATTTGAGTTATCTAGGAGTAGGTTTGCATTGCTTCCTTCTCAATGGTTCAGACGTCCCTGCTAAGCTCAGGAGAGTAGAGGTTTAAGGTCTTTTTATCTTGGGGAGGGACTGATTTTGATGTGCAGAAAATCCCACCTGCATCTAAGAAGGGAATCCCTGGAGGGATTCTTACCCTCCTAGGTCACCGTTCTGACTGAAATCATGTGGAGTACCACCATTAACTAGAACGTATCTCACCCTTTAGGAAACACCCTACTTGTCTTCCAACTCTGGAATCTAATTACTATGCCTTCTTATTAGTTGTCCTTTCCACATTATTATCTTGTCTGGGCAGCTCTTTTGAAAAAGCATTAACCCAAGGTTAACAATTTGCTACCTCAGCCATTTTATGTGCAGAAGAAACCAACACTCACAGCAGCAAACTTAAGACTCTTCAATTTTTATTGACTTATTCAATAAATATTAAATGTGCACTGACAATACCTGCTATGTAGCTGTTACATACCAAACTTCAGAAGAACACATTGTGGTTATTTCAACTCTAAATAGAATGCTGAATTAAATGTTTATTGACTTCAAATTGCAAGGGATGCATATTCAGATGTCTCTTTTTACCCAGTTAATATGTCAACATATATGTATCAGAAAATGAAGGAAGATTCACCAGTTCTTAGCAAGCTTCATACTTTCATGGGTTCTTCCTTTTCCTGTCTTGCTTTCTTTCTCTTCCTTTTTTTCTTTGGTATGTATGTATGTGTTTATTTATTTGGTAAAATTCAGGCTTCCTTGGCGTTTATCTGTTTTTGCATGACTGAAGACTGCATCTGCAAGGCTTCTTGAAGACTAGGCTCAGGAACTCTATATACTTCTGCCACATTCCATTGGTCAAACAAATCATCAGACCAGCCAAAAATCAAAGGGTGGGGAAATAAACCCTTTGATTAGAAGAGCAGTAAGATCCATTGCAAAAGGGCACACATAAATGTATGGCCTTTTATTGGTCTACCACACTGAGGTTACATATATTTACTTGGGTTCATCCCACAGTGGTGATTAGTGTGTTGTCATCACAGAACGGTTGTCTGAAGTCATCTTAAACGAGTCATTTCAACTGTTTATCTGGCTACAAGATGAATGTAAGGAATAGACTGTCCTCAAAACTGTTTCATGATATGTATGCTAGTCTGCTAGATACATGGTTTTGGGTTCAAAATGAAACACACACACATGCACACACATGAATATTCATAGTATAGAGCAATTTTGACTCATCTATTTCAGTATTATTCAAACGTCTGTTTTTTTTTTTTTTTTTTTTTTTTTTTTTTTTTTTTTTTTTTTTTTTTTTTTTCCTGAGATGGAGTCTCGCTCCTTTTGCCCAGACTAGAGTGCAATGGCGCAATCTCGGCTCACTGCAACCTTCTGCTCCCAGGTTTAGGTGATTCTCCTGCCTCAGCCTCCTGAGTAGCTGGGATTACAGGTGCCCGCCACCACACCCAGCTAATTTTTTTTTTTTTTTTTGTACTTTTAGTAGACAGGGGATTTTGCTATGTTGGCCAGGCTGGTCTTGAACTCCTGACCTCAGGTGATCTGCCTGTCTCGGCCTCCGAAAGTGCTGGGATTACAGGCGTGAGCCACCACACTTGGGCCCTAATATTTTTATAAAGTGTACAAAGTTTCCATTTATAAGTAGTAGCTATATTAGTTTTATTTAATATTTTTCATCACATAAATTTTTTCATATAGCATTTGAGAGATATTAAGTTAGATATATTTTTATAAAAGATAACAAAATAAACACCATTCTAAATAAAATTATATAATACCAGTAAAGTATTAATAACACTGTGTTATCTTTCATCTGTGTGATACCACTCATATTTCCACAGATAGAACAATTATTTTGTACTTTGTTTTTATCATTTCCATGATTTAAAAAAAACCTGTAATTTCTCAGATTTTCTGCAAGATATCATTAAGCAATATATGATTTCATTTTTTTAAATTTGGGAATACAACAAAATGACACATATGATTTCTTATACTATATATAGTTTCCTATGTTATATAAAATTTCTGCAGAAATGTTTTTTATTTTTAAAATGTATTCTTTTTGTTGCCTGTACTTGTATCCATTTCTATTCCTGTAAATTGGTTCACTGTTGACTATATGTATCTATCTATTCTCTAGTATTTTTTTCTAGGCTTTTCTATTGCAATGCCGCAATAAAAATTCATGTACACATCTTCTAGTGCACGTTGCATATTTGTAGAGTTTCTCTAGTTTATACGCCAGATGGGAATTGCTGGATTGTAGCAAATGTGCTTGTTTAAATTCTTTCCATGATGCCAAGTTGTTTTCCATTTGATTATAAAATGTGCCACTATCAGAGTGTACCTTTCCTCACCAAAGTTGTAATTGCCAGATTTCTAACCTATTGTCCATTTGGGAAATTAAGTAGTATCTCATTGTATTCCTAATTACTATTTTCTGTTTACTGTTGAAGTGGATCATTATTTTATGTTTAAAGGAATTTGTGTTTCCTTTTCTGTGATTTGTACCTTTTACCCATTCTATTCAGTTGTTTTCTTTTTCTTGATTTTTAGAAATTCTATGTATGATGGTAATATCAGTCCTTTGTCATTTATGTTTATTCAAAGTATTTTCTCCCAGGTTGTAGTTTGTCTCATCACCCCTGGACTGAACGCAAATAGATTTTATTTCCATAGAGTAATTCCATATAATACAATACTCCCCTTTATGTATGAAGATGGTATTATTATACCATCCATTATTATTAATTCAGATAGTTACCAATTTTTTCCATATAGTGCTGATATATCCAGCTATAATTCCTCCTCTAACAACCAGTTTACATTCATACAACTCCTGGGCAGGGTTATGAATACAGACTATAATTATGCAAAAATACTAAGCTAATATATAATTTGAATTAATTCCATGATTTTGGTTGTTTTTTTGTTTTGTTTTTTTTTTGTTTTTTTTTGTTTTTTGAGGCGGAGTCTCCCTCAGTTGCCCAGGCTAGAGTGCAGTGGCATGATCTCAGCTCACAGCAATCTCCACCTCCCGGGTTCACGCCATTTTCCTGCCTCAATCTCCCAAGTAGCTGGGACTACAGGCGCCCACCACCACGCCTGGCTAATTTTTTTGTATTTTTAGTAGAGACAGGTTTTCACGGTATTAGCCAGGATGGTCTGGATCTCCTGACCTCGTGATCCACCCATCTCGACCTCCCATAGTGCTGGGATTACAGGCGTGAGCCACTGCACCCAGTCAATCTTCAATCTTGGCTTCTTTAGCAAGATTTACTATTTTAATTTTAAGTGCACAGATGATGATTTTTCTCTATTCATGTATAGGGGAAGATACACTTAAAATTAATCCCAAATTCACCCTACATTGTATCAAAATTTCTGAAACATTGGAAAATCTATGTCCATGATACTATGTTAGTGAGTACAGGAATCTTCTCTTCAATAGGCCAAATATTCATCATTTTACCTGTTCATCAGCCATGTATAAGTCAATATAATCCACTTCATCCTAGCATAGTCCTAGATTGTATACCTTTTATATTCCATAAATTAACATATTTGAAAATTACCTTTATGTAATGTATGAGAATATATTTTATAGGACATAATATATTTTTATTTTTAGAAAAAAATTCAAAATTCAGAGAATAGCATAAAACATGTAAACACTGGGGTTATTAGCAGATCCCCTTTAATATTTTTGTGTTAATATAATAAAGTTTTGCAATTATTCTTCTTCCTTTACTTCTAACTCAATTTGAGTATCCCACCACTTAAAAAAAATGTTTTATTTCACTTACCACGCTTACAAATATTTTTAGAATATAACGGTATAATCTTTCTCAAGATGTATCATTCCATCACATGCAGTTAATAAATGTTTACTGTTCCAGGTCCTATGAAGGGAGCGATATATATATATATAGTTCATGATGTACATCTATCTCTCATGTACACATTGTTTACTATTCTGTAATGGCACATAGAAAATAACTGATGGACTGAGTTGTGAGGCTAGCTAAGTTGAAGGTGAAAATAAGCCATTTGGGGTGATTTATTGGTGGTCTCCTTTAAAAAAAAAATGTCCTCAAAAAATTGTCCTCTTCCTGTATTCCTTCTAAAAATGGTCACTTTTTCTTTCCATGAACAACAAAATACTTGGAAGTAAAATTAAGCAATATTAGAACATAGTATTGCTTTTCTACTTTATAAAAGGAGAAAGACTAGTTTTGACACAGTAAATTGCAAACTATCACATGAAATTTTCCAAAATGTATTGGCTTTGTATGGGATATTAAGATATTGAATCCACACCTAAGAGAATAATACATTATAGTTTTCTATGCATCATCTTTATTAAGGCAATTAAAAATTAAAAGACACAAATATAGCTTATATTCTTACTCACTGTCCCTTCTCCCATATGCTCTTAATTTTAAAGTACCAACACAGGCATCCAACAAGTGCAGTTGCTTTTGCAAATAATACTTTATGTTCAAGTAGATGTCATTTTCTACTATTTGTTCACTGTCAGTTTAATGCATTTTAATATTATGTGTATTTTGAGCAACACTAATTCTATATATTTCTGATTCACATATACTGTAATCATCAGAACACAGGTGTTTTCAGAAAAATTTCACGCCCAAAAATATACCGAGTTTTTAAAAAAATATTTTAACTACATTTCTTTTTTCTTTTAGTTTAGTTGTTTTGTTTCATTTAGTCTTGCTTTTGTGCTTGTTTTACTTTTGTTTGAAAACAGGAAGGGATTCCCTGCCAAGAGTAGATCAACTAAGAGCAAACATGTTGAATTTAGTTTAACATCACAAGCCCTGGAATTTTGAGTGAGTTATAACATGAATACAATCCCCATTAATTAGATTGTTTGGATAAAAATAGAGATTTGAGAATGTTAGAAATCCAGCTTTCTGCATGGTTTGTTCTTCACCACGGAACCAGTTTCCACCCTGTTGACACATCTGTACATTTTTCATGCCTGTCCTATTATTACCTGACTTATTCGTGGGTGTAATCTACCAACGTCAGCGTGGTGAATTACGAGCAGCAGCTTAAAGTAAACATCATTTACTCCTAAGAAATTATTTCCATATCAACCTTGGTTTTCTGCTTGGCATTTAAAAAAGAACCCTGCCCCCTTCCCACCTTTTTAAAAATAATCACCTGTCCTACATTTGAAATAACAAAGGGCCTGCATTTCACCTCCTCTCGTCTGAGTGTGCCGTGCGCGGTGCTATGATTTATGACCTGCGCATCCGACACTCCCCATGCACTAACAACATGGCCGCTGCGTTTGAAATATATGCCCCAAATGAAAGTAAACACAACCTTATGATAGTCATGTCAGCACACAAGGAATTAAACACACACACGTTCTAATTTTTAGCTTTTGTTTTTGTATTATCTTTAATAATAGCGAAAACAGGTGGAGATCTATAAGTGGACAGATTTCAGATACTAGACAACGGCTTTAAAGGGAATCCTGTCGCTAAGAAAAAGGCGCATGGATATTTGGCAGACCGTCAACGTGGTTTCCACTAGTACATGACAGGGACTCATTACGGGCTTGCTGTTGCCTGTAAGCTGGTTTCCCTACCATCAACTGCAAGGCCAGAATGCCTGGTTCCAGATGCTCCCGCCAATTGACCGTAAAATTGCCACGCATTTCTGGCCAAGCCTGAGATTTTAAAAGCGCTACCCCCTCCCCTCAACACCCAAACCCCCAATTCCCTCTGAAAAGCTGCTCATTATTCTTCCTTTGCCCCCTGATCTAAGAAAGAAAAAAAAAAGAAAAAAGAAAAGAAAAAGAAAAAAAAAAAAAAAACTTACTTCTGGAATCAATTAGAAATGTCTGCCCTTGATGAGGTTTGCACGTGAGTTTGGAGTTGTGAGACTGTGATAGTGGCAGCCAACAGCTGCAGTTTCAGGTGGTAAAATCTGAGAAGGAATTTTCCAGGGTTTATTTACCATCATAAAAATTTTTTAAATAGGCAAGACGTGCAGGGAGACCGTCTTATATGCCTTTGAAAGTGAAGTTAAATTTGGATTATGTATTTATTTTATCCACAGCGAACAAACTGAAGATCTATGATGGGGCGATCTTTCGATTTCCCTTAAGAGTCTGTGTGAAATGGTTCTAAATACTGGAAATAGAGGTCCTCTTGCTAAAGGTTAATGGTAAAAGAGCATTTGTTATTTCTTCTGTCATATTAACTGTTTGACAAGTAAAGAGTCAAGGTTAATAGAAATCAAATCCATTTTCTGAAGATAATGTGAATTAACAAACTATTTATTTGCAAATACTAATTTAAACGCTCTCTGGGCTTTATTATGTCAATATGACCCAACTCATATTTACTGTATGACAGTACATATTCCACATGATTCATATACTATAGTACTGTTCATCTTTGTATTTTAACACTTTCTCAATGATTTATTTAAACACATTTAAAAATAATCTACATAATATGTTTGCCTACTTTTTTTATCACTAGCTATATACTTATCTAAGATATTTTTTAAAAAGAATTGCATTTGATGAGCTGCTATAAATTTATTTTTATTTATGTGTCTGCTTAAAATGTAGTAGCTACTGTTGCATGAAAATGTCATTTTCCTAAAGTCAAATTGAAAAGCATGGTAACAACTCAGCTATCTGGATTATCACCTGGCACTTCCAAGCATTTAGACTTTTCTTACAAGATACGATGTACATTATATGCACATGATATCCTTCCTAGATGTCTGCTTTTTTCTTCTGCTGGCTAAAAATCTGAGGCAATTTTATATGCACATTTTTATTACTAATCACTCATGCCTTTAAGAAATGCTATCAAATTCTCTTCACCCCTGAGAATCACTATTAAATACAGAGGTTGAGTTTCCTGAACTACCTCTTACTTCTATAATCAAGCTAGAATTTTAAGCATATGTTATATCTCTTTCAACTCTTGCAATTTCTTCTTACATAATGGTGGAGGGAGGTGAGTAGGGAAGATTTTGTTTTTGCTCCTCTGATATCATCTACATACTTAAAGACAGTAGAGATAAGTTTAAATTTGCATTTTCATGAGGACCATTTCTCGTTATGCAGACATTTGCCCATGATTTGTTTGGTTTCTAGAATGAAGATCACTACCTGCTATAACTAAGTGAATTCAACCTTATTATCAACTGTACCTAAACTATACTACAATTTTATTATAGCTATCTAATAACTTTTAAGTAGGCTGGAAAAATTAGCTGCTCAGAATACCTACTATCTCATGCATGCCACAATGAGCTAAATTTTGTTAAAAGGCATTTTTTGCCTAATAACTTGCTGGGCAGAGTAACACATACTAACAACAACAAGAGCAAGGAGAAATAACACTGAACAATGTTTAATTCCTATTTCTCCAAAATAATGCCTCATTTATTCCTCTCAATGTCCTCCATATGCTCAGCACATTATTGGTAAGCCAAACTTCCTTTTATTGAGATAAAATAATGAAACTATACACAGCCTTTAACAATATTCTGGAATTTACTTCCCTGTGATCAAATTGTCACAGAAAGGAAAAGTTGGCTAATTTGTTCATTCCTTTCCTCTGAGGTAAAATGCCCCTCATGCCAGCTTTTCCTAAATATGTTCAGATCTAAGAACAAAATCCAGCTCTTTTTGTTGAACCCATGAACAGTTGAAACATTCTCACTTGGGAGAAAACAGAAATTTACTCTCTCTGACTCTCAATATGTGTTTTCTTCCTAGGTATTAGGTGTGACTGTAAGCTCTCTAAATATGAGAGAAAAGCAGCTAGCTACCAGAGAATTACTGTTTAAAACTCTTACCCACCTCTAATAACTTTGCTGTTTAAGTGGCGTCATCTTCTCTACATGCTTACATACTCCAAGGATGGATACAGATTAAAAGCTAATGTGGATTTTTATACAATTTTTGCTTTTATGTTAACTGATTTTATATTTGCTGAATATTTACCAAAACTCAATATTTATAAATAATTTTATTTGATTTAGTGTACAGCACAAGAAGGTATAATAATATCCTCCCTGCAGGGTGTTTGTCTATGACACTATCTGACACTAGATTGGTCTATCCTTAAACAAGTATTTAATTTACTGTGATGAAATGGAGAAAAAACTGGACCCAGTTTCCAGAAACACAGTTAGTATAAATTAACATTGTGAGAAAAGCCACTTAATTCTCAGTTTCACCATTTGTGAAATCAAGAGAATAATCAGTGTTTAATATTTCATATTGGATGTGTGATATAAAAAAAATTAAGTAAATAGTTATCATTTGTTCACATTTCATATGGTGTGGCTGTGTCCCCACCCAAATCTCATCCTGAATTTTAGTTCCCATAATCCCCCCATGTCATAGGAGGGACCCAGTAAGAGGTAATTGAATAATTGGGGGAGGTTACTCCCATCTTGTTCTCATGATAGTGAGTTCTCACCAGACCTTATGTTTTAAAAGGTGCTTTCCCCACTTCACCTGACACTCATTCTTTCTTCTGCCACCCTGTGAAGAGGTGTCTTCTGCCATGATTGTAAGTTTCCTGAGGCCTCCACTGCCATGCAGAACTGTGAGTCAATTAAACCTCTTTTCTTTAGAAATTATCCAGTCTCGAGTATTTCTTCATAGCAGCATGAGAATGGGCTAATATACCATTCGTATATTACTTCACTGAGAAGAATAGGATTTCTAGGAACCTGTGAGAAATGAGGGTAGAAGTTAGGTCTATCAGATTTTTTTTGGTATATGGTGTTTAAGCACATAAAAACAAAATGGAGAGAATAGTGATTCTAATTCTACTTTTCAAGATTTTAACTGTGTCTCCATGTAATCACCACCATGCCCTTTCAACCTGTAAAGTCAATCTATAAAAATGAATAATCAAAGTAGACAAAAAACATTTTGCTTGCTATAAATCTGGAAAGGATGGCACTTACAGTGGTTCCAGGTAAGTTAAAATGAACTCAAATTGTCAGAGGGGAGCCAGGGACAAATTTGTTATTGGGAGAAAGTTGGATATTGAAATACCAAAGCCAATATCTTTAATGTAAATGACAACAGGTGTTAAAGAAGGTTTTCTGAGAGTCCTTGTGCCAAGAACTGATGATAGGCCTGTATATAAAACATTTAGCAAGATGATTATTGTCCATATGCCTCTAGTAAAAGCTTCCAAAGGTATATATTCCTTCCATGTTGTACTCATAAAGTGTTACTTATAAATCATTGAGGTGTCACTCATAGAAAGAAGTCACAATGTGAATCACATTAGTGGTTTATAATAAGCATGTGGAAGTGTTTAATCAAAATGCATTAGGCAGCTAATTTAGAAGAACTTTGAGGTTCTATTTTCCACTTTTTTATTAGTGACACTATGTAGAAATCACGGTGCAATTTTTTTTTTGAGTCTGCTAAATATTCTTCATATGATTGCTGAAGGCTATGGATAACTTTTGCATGTGATTTTCATTTGCTGTTCAACCAACCAAAATAATGGACTTATTTCAACCTGCAGTGGAGCATTTAGCTACAGCTTATTCCATTGTTCCATAGGAAAACCTTCACGTGAAAGACAGAGTGATGCTATACTCATATTTAACTCTAGTAAAAACAGCCTTAAAAAGTAGATCCTCTGACTGTACAGATACATTAGTGTTACAAAGCAGAAATGGAAAGAAATTAGCCAAAGCTATAGCAGAAAAATACAAATTTGAGAAGAAGCATTGCTGAATAATTATAATGGATATTCCAAGGCATTTAATTTTACTTAAGATTTTCAAATTTGTGTTACGGTCTTCATACAGCTTTCTTTCATTTGATCCTGAAGTCATTTTTTTTCTGGCAATATCATTTTTCTGGCTTCTTTTTTCCTATTGGTGCCTAAACAGTTTCATGTATCATTCAATGCAATTTCACTTGCTTATCTCTGGCCAGGATCACTTTAAGTAGAATGTGTTTGACTTTAGCACTATATTGATGTATGTTGATGGGGGTTTCTCCCAAGACAAAGGATACAGATGAATGAGTTCAGGTGTCCTTTGGAGTTGGAGTTGAGTCATTAGGTTATGGACCTTTGGGAGAACACGAGTCTGTGCTAAACTATTCCTTTTGGATTACATGTCAATGGGGATTCTGTGTTCTTCCCATCTCTGATATAATATTACCATTAATACAAAAGGGCAATAACATCATGATAAACATCAAAGGTACCGTGGAAGATCAAAAATCACGAAGAGTAATAGTTAACTTCAGGAAAATGTCTTTGAGATCAAGAGCTGAGTAAACTATATTTAGTAAGAGTAAAGGCAAGCAAAGTTATAAGCAGTTGCTTTTGACATAAAGATAAGGTTTATCTCCCATCAATATCCTCCATCTTGTGTCAAGGTGATGGTGATACTGTATTTAATAAAGTATTTATATAGACTGCATTTAATTTAGTTTCTTATCAGTCAACAGGTTCCAGACTGAAACAAACTCAGGAGTCATAAGCTAAATACAATACTTGGTTATACTTTGCTTGATCTGCACAGAGCTATTTATTTTTAAATTAAAATTTTATAGTTTACCAGCATTTTTTAATCGGGAGATTATAAGAACTTGGATAGTGGTTTCTCTTGAAAAATTCAAAGATCTGGCCACACCGAGCCCACATTTCCTTGGGACATCAATGAGTTGGGACTGAGGACGTTTTTGAGTCATGAATTGTCTTCTAGGCTAGATTTTAATTATTTTAGGCTATAAGACATCAAGTAGGCTAGACATATAGAGGAGACAGATAAAATTATAAATCCCTGTGGCTTTCAGACATAGAAGTAAATAACGAACTTTCTGTCATGGATTAAAGAAGCATGCTTAAACATTAGATGAAAATAAATGGAGCTGTTGTCAGCTTTCATCAGTTGTGCTATTTTACAAGTGGGAGAAACCTAATTATCTAGTTTGGCATTTACAATTTACAAATGTGCTCTGTCTTTAAGAGGTTAAGTTTCCTGACCAGTTACATGGTTAGTGAAGAGCCAGGAAATGGATTCAGGCCCTTTAATCTATGTATGAATATATGGTTGTATGTGCATACAATTGGACAGGAATTATACACAAAAAGAGGGTAACATTAGAATCCTCTGGGGAGAAGAATTGCAATACAGGAAAATGGATAGAGAAGAGAACTTTTCACAGAGTCATTTAAAATTTTATTCATCTTAATATAGTACCTACATTCACCTTAATGTATTACCTACTTATATTCAAATGGATATAGAAAAGAACTTTTCACAGAATCATTTAAAGTTTGATTCACCTTAATGTTGTACCTATTTAAAAAAGAGCATATATTTACACTCCAAAAAGTCATTTTTCCATGAATGGGAAATAAGTATAATACATAAAATATAAATTTAGATATACAAAATAGTTACTTAAAACACTATTAATTTAAACAAGTGGATCTAATTTTAAAATCATCATAATAATAAGATACAGTTCAATTCAGACAACTTTTTTTTTTTTTTTTTTGCTTATATTCAGCACTAAAATAAATGTTTTCCAAAGCCATATATTGCTTAGGGTTCAAGCTGATTTTTGGATTTAGCTCTTGAATAACTTTTAAAATTAACATCTTGATTAAAATAAAATGGTTGGATATTTCTGAGTATAACTTTTTTATTGTATTTTTTTTTTTTACTTTTATAAGATTTGTGATAGAAAAATAAGGAGGCTTGAAGTATAAAGAAGGGTGACAATACTGTGTTCCTTTTACATAGTATTATTTAAGAAAGATAAGTGAAAATAAATATCAATTGAAAACACCCTAATGAAAAAGGATTAAATAATGGCCTGTTTTACAATTAAATCCTAAGCACAAAACACTTGAAACACTATAATGTTTAAATGTTGGAAATAGGTGTTATGAAAAAACGAATCTACAAAGCCCAAGTTATTTACTAAATAAAGTACTTGGGACCTAGACCAAATAATGCTGTCACCTCTTTCCCAATGGAATTTGAGTGATTACATCTGTCTTAGCAAAAGTGGTTTGGTTTATCTTAATGTAGAGTCCATGTAATGCTTATATTACATTGTTTACATTGCTGATTGAAAGTTAATATACTGTATATACAGTTTGAGATGCCTGCTTCCAGTTTGAAAAGCATAGCTTTTATAGGCAAAAATACTATCATTTGGTTTCAAAACTTATCTGAATTTAACACAATTTTTGGCTATACCAACAAAGTGGGAATCAGTGTTTTCTTCATATTAACAACAAAATGTACTTCAATGACTATCTCTTTGCTTTAAAAGGAAAATGTTCAGCTATATTGACCAATAATTGTACTAACGCTTTTAATAAGGGTTAATATATTGGACTTAAAACATTGATGTTTAATTTCCCTCGCTCGGATTAATAGATCCATCCATTACTCACATACTCAAAAAAATATTAAGTACCAATTTTGTGAGGGAATTGTTATCATAGTAATTAGGAACAGAGAGTCAGGACTCATACAAATCGAGGTCCTGGCTTTGATATTTATCAGATGTGTGAATACAGATAAGTAAGTTATCAAGCTGTCTGCAGATAATAATATTGACCCTTTAGGATTGTTGCAATAATTAAATGAAATTCTGTGTAGAAAGAGCTCAGGGTAGATGGCAAATATTTAAAAATTGCTAACAACAACATCATCAGTACCAAGCATCAAGACAGATATTGGGGAGAATGTAGCAAATTAAACATTTCCCCAGTCTTTAAGAATCTGGAGGATCAAGTAAAATAGTAATTATACTAGAGCTTGAAAAATGCTATGTTAATGTTATGCACAGCACACTCTGAAAGAACATAGAAGGGAAACAAATAATCCAGCTGTGGCATGTGATAAGATTTCCTGAGGTGGTGATTTGTATCTTGAGTGTGAGTTCACCATGTTCCTTTCACAACTGAAGTGTGTGAGGGAGGGCATCCAGACGAAGCTTGGGCTAAGACCAGGAGTAGAGAAACTGCTCACTGTGTTGGGGAACTGAAAATAGTTCCTTATGGCTGAAGTGTTCAGTAAGATGGGAAGAAAAGCGAAAGAAAAAACTAAAAAAATGATGAAGAATGATATCAGAAAATGCTGTGTATTGAGTGTACTTAAGGGACTTGGAATTTTGTTCTCAGGGCATTCTGTTGATGTGATTGAAGAATTTTAAGCATAGGAACCATTTGATTAGATTTGTATTTTTGTGTTTATAAAGAAGAAATTGGTGGAGGTAGGTAAAGACAGGAAAACCTATTACAAATATATTTTAGCAAACGTGGAAAGATGTGACAGTGGCTTGAAAGAGGACAGTCACTCTTAAGGATAGAGGCAGATAACCAGAAAATGGAGAGATTTAGGATAATTGATCTCATTCTTTGCATATCAAGAAAACAACAGTCTCAATAGGGAGTTAAAAGTAATCAATGTAATAGAATAAGGTAACACATTCAAATAAAATGTTGACAAATGTTTTATTTAAGTTTAGGGATATATTCAACCAATGAAAAAGCATCATACTACTCAAATGCATTTACCATATTTCTAAAGGAAAAGTCTTCTCTTGAAAGCAAAGAAAATCTGCATCCACATGCTTTTGGGGTTTTTGTTTTTGTTTTTTGTTTGTTTTTGTTTTTGTTTTGAGACAGGATCTCACTCTGTCACCCAGGCTGGAGTACAGTGGTACCATCCCGACTCACTGCAGCCTCCACTTCCCAAGCTCCAGCAATCCTTACACCTTAGCCTCCTGAGTGGCCGGGTACAGGCATGCACCAGGATGCCTGACTAATTTTTATATTTTTGGTAGAAACAGGGGTTTGCCATGTTTCCCAGGCTGGTCTCGAACTCCTGAGCTCAAGCAATCCGTCCGTCTCAGTCTCCCAAAGTGCTGGCATTACAGGAGTGAGCTACAACACCCAGCCTAGCATCCACGTTTTAAGTTTTAAATTATAAAATGTTTTTACTATGAATATTAGATCTAGATAGAAAACAATTAGTCCTGTTGCAAAATAAGCTGCTTTGGCAACTCAGTAAGTGTTGCTTTAGCTTTTTGGAGAAAAGACTAAACATTTTAAAGCAATTAGTACATAAATATTGTAATTATATATTTATGCAATTTAACAAATATTGTTGAGTGCCTTCTATGTGCCATACATTGTTTAGATGCTTCAGGTATATCAGTTACCAAAAATATGCATCATTTTCTAAATGAGTAATCAAGAAATTCTTGACTTACTCTCAAACTTGGAATTTTATATTTTTAATTTATATCAATCCCCGTGTCTGACAAGTGTCTATTTTTAAGTTCCCAAATCTGTAAAAATAAAATGATAGCCAATGTCTTCCAGTTAGTTTTATGGATACTTAAAGGGAAATATTATTATTGTTTTCTACATCTCATTTTCCTTGTGTACATGAGAGAATGAGTACAAATTTCAACTTTTAAACTACGTTTGTTTAAGACATACTACAAGAAAGGCAAGTTTTGTCCATTATTTCAATACTAGGTAATAAATGGATCTCTCTCCTTCCCTTTCTGTGATTCAAAATCACTTTTGAAAGGTAGGCACTAACACCAAATACAATTTTATTAGAGGCTTTGTGGTTAATATTACAGCAAAATGTAAGCTGAAACCACAAAGCTCATGTCATTTTCAAGAATATACAGAAAAAAATAAAACAGCAGTGAGATGAAGCAAAGAGGTTGGTAACAAGCTGTGAATGTGACTCAGAATTTTGGTGTTACTCTTGTAATTTGATCCTTCGAATTATATTTCTATACCTGATAGTAATAAGTCCTGAAAGACTAAGATATTATAAATGCCAAAAAGTAAACCTGTATCTACTAAAAATTCTTTTAACTGTTTCTCCAGCCCCTTTCATTCTAAAATTTCTTAATCCTAAGATTTGGGGCTGTCTGCCTTATATTTCACATCGCTTAGAGGTATCCTGGGATTGGGATAAAAAATGAGTTAAATATTTGACACAAAGTTGTCTATAATTATTTCAGTAAGATATTGAAAGCTTGAGTTAAAATAAGGGTGAATAGGAAGGTAAACTCTTTGGCAGAAAGGGAATTTTCTGTTAAAGATATTACTACATTCTGTCATTAAAGGGACATAACAATTAATAAAAAGAATTGATCATTTTACAGTGGCGATTGGGGAGATACATTATCACACCAATATACAATTGAACACGATGTCTTCAAAATCTGAATATCATATAAATTTTAGATTCCAATTGTTGCTACAGGAAAATATAAACGTATAAATTTTCTTACGGTTTTCCATTTGTATAATATTAGGCACCTTTTCAGATATTGCCAGAAAAACATTCATAAAAGGGAATGACACTACTATTTACTATCAAAAGTCTGCTGCATTCTAAGTATACATTTTCATTTACTCCCCACAGAGGCTTTTAGTACCTATTATTAACCACACTTCTCAAATGAAGACGTTGAGGCCCAGAGAATTAATGAGCTTATCCAAAGTCATGCAGTCATAAGTTGTAGGGGTAGAATTCAGATCAATTTTCTGTCTGTATTTTTTTTGCAGCTATACCATACTCCCACATAAAGAGTAAAAACCATGACTATGTTGATCAGAAAATTAATACAGATGACAATTCTTTTTCTAAATATATATCTAATGAAATAAACTTTTTAATATATATTTGTACCAAATCAGGAGAGAAAACCCAAATCTGTTAGTCATAAAACATTTCCATTCCAAACATTCGTATTGATGAACCTGACTAAAACCTTGAAGAAAATGACACAATGAGGTTGAATATAAAGCCTTTCTCTCGATATACTAGCAAACCTGGTTCTGACTAATGGGAGGAGAAAAGGGATGGTTTGGATGGGCAGGGAGTTTACCAATGAAGTCATTAGCAATGGATTTTAAAGATGAACATACTTTCCTTCAGTACAGAAGAATTTGGAAAACACTTATGAATTCATTTCAGGTTGATTTTGGAACAACAATTTTGACCTTTCTCTCCCTCCTTTGTTTCCTGATCTTCACAACATTGCACACTTGCAGCTTTTACTCCTGCCTTACTGACTACGGCTTTCTCAGCTGCTAGAGACTTCTTTTCTTCCCAATCTCTAAGTCTCTTAGTGTTTCAGGACTTAATCCCCCCACCTTTTTTTTTTTTTTTTTTTTTTTTTAACTCTGTGGTTATCTACTCTCAGCTTACTGGAGGCAATTCACTCAGTCCCATGAGTTTAAGTGCTTTCTAAGTGCATCCTATGATTCATCCTGTGACCTAGGCAGAAGACTTGAAAGCAAAGTGAGCATTCATGGCGGGATACTGATATGGTTTGGCTGTGTCTCCACCCAAATTTCATCTTGAATTGTAGCTCCCATTATACCTACGTGCCATTGGAGGGACTCCATGGGAGGTAATTGAATCATAGGGCAGATGTTCCCGTGCTGTTCTCATGATAGTGAATATGTCTCATGAGATCAGATGGTTTTATAAAGGTCAGTTCCCCTGCACACAACCTCTTGCTAGCTGCCTTGAAAGACATGCCTTTGCTCCTCCTTCGCCTTCTGCCATGATTGTGAGGCCTCCCCAGTCATGTGGAACTGTGAGTCCATTAAACTTCATTCCTTTATAAATTACCCAGTCACTTGGGAATGTCTTTATTAGCAGCATGAGGAGAATGGACTAATATAGTAAATTGGTGCTGGGTGGTGGTGTGCTGCTGTAAAGATACCTGAAAATGTGGAAGCAACTTTGGAACTGTGTAACGGGCAAAGGTTGGAACAGTCTAGAGGGCTCAGAAGAAGAAAGAAAGACATGGGAAACTTTGGAACCTCGTAGAGACTTGTTGAATGGCTTTAACCAAAATGCTGATAGTGATATGGACAATAAAATCTAGGCTGAAGTGGTCTCAGATGGAGATGAGGAACTTCTTGGGAACTGGAGCAAAGGTGACTCTTGTTATGCTTTAGCAAAGATACTGATGGCATTTTGCCCCTGCCCTAGAGATCTGTGGAACTTAAAATTCAGAGAGATGATTTAGGGTATCTGCCACAAGAAATTTCTAAGTAGAAAAGCATTCAAGAGATGACAGAGCATAAAAGTTTGGAAAATTTGCAGCCTAATGATGCAGTAGAAAAGAAAAATCTATTTTCTGGAGAGAAATTCAAACTGGCTGCAGAAATTTGCATAAGTAACGAGGAGCCAAATGTTAATCACCAAGACAAGGGGAAAATATCTCCAGGGCATGTCAAAGACCTTCACAACAGCCCCTCCAGTCACAGTCCAGGAGGCCTAGGAAAGAACAATGGTTTCCTAAGCTGGATCCAGTACCCTCCTGCAGTGTGCAGCCTCAGCACTTGGTGCCCTGTGTCCCAACCACCCCCCTATAGCTAAAAGGGGCCAAGATACTGCTCAGGCCATGGCTTCAGGGTGTGCCAGCCCCAAGCCTTGGCAGCTCCATATGATGTTTGTCCTGTGGGTGTGCAGAAGACAATAATTGAAATTTGGAAACCTCCACCCAGGTTTCAGAGGATATATGAAAACACCTGGTTGTCCAGGCAGAGGTGTGCTGCAGTGGTGGAGCCCTCATGGAAAACCTCTGCTAGGGCAGAAGGAAACTGTGGGATAGGTGCCCCTACACAGAGTCCCCACTGGGCACTGCCTTGTGGAGCTGTGAGAAGAGGGCCACCATTCTCCAGACTCCAAAATGATAGATTCACTGACAGCTTGTACTGTATGCATGAAAAAGCCACAGGCAATGCCAGCCCATGAAAGCAGCTGGTAGGGGTGCTGTACCCTGCAAAACCACAGAGGTGGAGCTGCCCAAGACCACAGGAAGCCATCTCTTGCATCAGAGTGATGGGGATATGAGACATGGAGACAAAGGAAATCATTTCAGAGCTTTAAGATTTGACTGGCTAGTCAGATTTCGGACTTCCATGGGGCGAGTAAGCCCTTTGTTTTGGTCAATTTATCCCATTTGGAACAGGTGTATTTACCCAATGCCTATACCTCCATTGTATCTAGGAAGTAACTAAGTTGCTTTTGATTTTATAGGCTCATTGACAGAAGGGACTTGCCTTATCTCAGATGTGACTTTGAACTGTGGACTTTTGAGTTAATGCTGAAATGAGTTAAAACTTAGTGGGACTATTGGGAAGGCATATTTGGTTTTAAAATGTGAGGACATGAGATTTGGGAAGGGCCAGTGATTGAATTATATGGTTTGGCTGTGTCCCCACCCAAATCTCATCATGAATTGTAGCTCCTATAATCTGCACATGTCCTGGGAGGGATCTAGTAGGAGGTAACTGAATCATGGGGATGGATTTCCCATGCTGTTCTCATGATAGTGAATAAGTTTCATGAGATCTGATAGTTTTATAAAGGGCAGTTCTCCTGCATACATGCTCTTGCCTGCTACCATGTAAGACATGCTTTTGCTCCTCCTCTACCTTCCATCATGATTGTGAGGCCTCCCCAGTCATGTGGAACTATGAGTGCATTGAATCTCTTTCTTTTATAAATTACCTACTCTCAGTTATGTCTTTATTAGCAGCATGAGAATGAACTAATACAATTACACACTGGGAGATGGAATCTTACTGCAATTATGGGGATGAAGGCATTTTGTTTTCCTCTGCAGTTAGGTGAAGCATGCAGTATTTAGTCCCTAGCCTGATACAGGTGCTGAGCAACAGCAGCAGCAGTGGAGATTTCACAAGAATATTCCCAGCAAGTAATTATCATATGGGAATACATGAAGGGGCCTTCCTATTGAGGGCAAATCTTTTAGTATGGAAGTAATCTGCTGCTGAAATAGACCTTTGTGACAGGGTTAAGGAGAGGATGGCTGCTCCTAATTTTATTTTTAAAAGAACAAAACATATAAGCAAGGTTTTACATTGTAGGTTCAAGTCATAAAAGAGGGGAAAAAACACTGAGTAAATAATGTATGATTGATTTATAAATAATATGACTTATAAATGGTCAACATACTATATAATACCATGCATTTATAATATATAAATAGCAAATAATATGTATAAATAAGAGTTATAAATGAATGGCTTATTTGTGTGTTTGTTTATTTGTTTCTTATTGCCCTTATTTCTTATCTCTTGACCTGCAGAGTTTATGTAGCCCCAACTTTGGTATGTAGTAAGAAGTCTCTGGCACCTCTAAAAAGCTGACTTTGAATTTTGTCAAAGGCCTTTTCTGCATCTATTGAGATAATCATGTAGTTTTTGTCTTTGGTTCTGTTTATATGCTGGATTATGTTTATTGATTTGTATATGTTGAACCAGCCTTGCATCCCAGGGATGAAGCCCACTTCATCATGGTGGATAAGCTTTTTGATATGCTGCTGGATTCAGTTTGCCAGTATTTTATTAAGGATTTTTGCATTGATGTTTATCAGGGATATTGGTCTAAAATTCTCTTTTTTTGTTGTGTCTCTGCCAGGCTTTGGTATCAGGATGATGTTGGCCTCATAAAATGAGTTAGGGAGGATTCCCTGTTTTTCTATTGATTGGAATAGTTTCAGAAGGAATGGTACCAGCTCCTCCTTGTACCTCTGGTAGAATTCAGCTGTGAATCCATCTGGTCCTGGACTTTTTTTTTGGTTGGTAGGCTATTAATTATTGCCTCAATTTCAGAGCCTGCTATTGGTCTATTCAGGGATTCAACTTCAAAATTCAACAGCCCTTCATGCTAAAAGCTCTCAATAAACTAGGTGTTGATAGAACGTATCTCAAAATAATAAGAGCTATTTATGACAGACCCACAACCAATATCATACTGAATGGGCAAAAACTGGAAGCATTTCCTTTGAAAACTGGCACAAGACTGGGATGCCCTCTCTCACCACTCCTATTCAACATAGTGTTGGAAGTTCTGGCTAGGGCAATCAGGCAAGAGAAAGAAATAAAGGGTATTCAGTTAGGAAAAGAAGAAGTCAAATTGTCCCTGTTTGCAGGTGACATGATTGTATATTTAGAAAACCCCATTGTCTCAGCCCAAAATCACCTTAAGCTGATAAGCAACTTCAGCAAAGTCTCAGGATACAAAATTAATGTGCAAAAATCACAAGCATTCTTATACACCAGTAACAGACAGAGAGCCAAATCATGAATGAACTTCCATTCACAATTGCTTCAAAGAGAATAAAATACCTAGGAATCCAACTTACAAGGGATGTAAAGGACCTCTTCAAGGAGAACTACAAACCACTGCCCAGTGAAATAAAAGAGGACACAAACAAATGGAAGAACATACCGTGCTCATGGATAGGAAGAATCAATATCGTGAAAATGGCCACACTACCCAAGGTAATTTATAGATTCAATGCCATCACCATCAAGTTACCAATGAGTGTCTTCACAGAATTGGAAAAAACTGCTTTAAAGTTCATATGGAACCAAAAAAGAACCCACATTGCCAAGACAATCCTAAGTCAAAAGAACAAAGCTGGAGGCATCACGCTACCTGACTTCAAACTCTACTACAAGGCTACAGTAACCAAAACAGCATGGTACTGGTACCAAAACAGAGATATAGACCAATGGAACAGAACAGAGTCCTCAGAAATAATACCACACATCTACAGCCATCTGATCTTTGACAAACCTGAGAAAAACAAGAAATGGGGAAAGGATTCCCTATTTAATAAATGGTGCTGGGAAAATTGGCTAGCCATAGGCAGAAAGCTGAAACTGGATCCTTTCCTTACTCCTTATACGAAAATTAATTCAAGATGGATTAGAGACTTAAATGTTAGACCTAATACCATAAAAACCCTAGAAGAAAACCTAGGTAATACCATTCAGGACATAGGCATGCGCAAGGACTTCACGTGTAAAACACCAAAAGCAATGGCAAAAGCCAAAATTGACAAATGGGATCTAAGTAAACTAAAGAGCTTCTACACAGCAAAAGAAACTACCATCAGAGTGAACAGGCAACCTACAGAATGGGAGAAAATTTTTGCAATCTACTCATCTGACAAAGGGCTAATATCCAGAACCTACAAAGAACTCAAACAAATTTACAAGAAAAAAACAAACAACCCCATCAAAAAGTGGGCAAAGGATATGAACAGACATTTCTCAAAAGAAGACATTCATACAGCCAACAGACACATGAAAAAATGCTCATCATCACTGGCCGTCAGAGAAATGCAAATCAAAACCACAACGAGATACCATCTCGCACCAGTTAGAATGGCAATCATTAAAAAGTCAGGAAACAACAGGTGCTGGAGAGGATGTGGAGAAATAGGAACACTTTTACACTGTTGGTGGGATTGTAAACTAGTTCAACCGTTATGGAAAACAGTATGGCGATTCCTCAAGGATCTAGAACTAGAAGTACCATGTGACCCAGTCATCCCATTACTGGGTATATACCCAAAGGATTATAAATCATGCTGCTCTAAAGACACATGCACACGTGTGTTTATTGCAGCACTATTCACAATAGCAAAGACTTGGAATCAACCCAAATGTCCATCAGTGACAGACTGGATTAAGAAAATGTGGCACATATACACCATGGAATATTATGCAGCCATAAAAAGGATGAGTTCATGTCCTTTGTAGGGACATGGATGCAGCTGGAAACCATCATTCTCAGCAAACTATCACAAGAACAGAAAACCAAACACCGCATGTTCTCACTCATAGGTGGGAACTGAACACTCGGACTCAGGAAGGGGAACTTCACACACTGGGGCCTATTATGGGGAGCGGGGAGGGGGGAGGGCAAGCATTGGGAGTTATACCTGATGTAAATGACGAGTTGATGGGTGCTGACGAGTTGATGGGTGCAGCACACCAACATGGCACAAGTATACATATGTAACAAACCTGCACGTTGTGCACATGTACCCTAGAACTTAAAGTATAATAATAATAATTAAAAAAAGAGCTGACCTAAAGTCTTAAAAGTAATTAAGTTGAACATCCCTAAGTCAAAAATTCAAAATCTGACATGCTCCACAATCTAAAAATTTTGAGTACTGATATGATACCACAACTGGAAAATTCCACACCTGACCTCATGTGACACGTGATGGGTCACGGTCAAAATGCAGGTGTGTAACACACAATTTATTCAGCCTTTCCAGAGAAAAATAAAATTATCTTCAGGCTATGTGTATAAAGTGTATATAACATAAATGAATTTTGAGTTTAGGCTTGAGTTCCATCCTCAAGAAACCTTATTGTGCATATGCAAATATTACAAATCCAAAAAAAATCAGAACCTCTAAATACTTCTAGTCTCAAGCAACTTGGATAAGGAATATTCAACTTGTACTTATATCTGTGCTATGTTCATTCCATCTATGCCTCAGTCACAGTCACTTGTTGATATCCAATAACTTATGGGCTGAATTATAAATTTAACAGATTATTTACCTTTTGCTAAGTATCATTAATGAATATAGCAATTCCTAGAGAATGAGGCTAAAAATTATGATTGATACTTGGTTTAAAAAGATTGCTTAAAAAAAAATCATGCCCTCATTAACTAATGTCATTGGATTAATGATAGCTGAACACAGGAAGTTTTGGGGGGATTTTTGCCTAAGGTATTTTCTTTAAGGATAAAGGGATATTGGTATCCCTAGATTTTTATATCATTTTCATACAGGGGTGGGAAAGATACTGTAAACAGTCTATATAACTTTAATACATTTAATTTCTTCAATGGAACTGCCCTAACATTCTGCATAAAAGGCAGCAAGCCCTATTTTTCAATAATGAAAACTCATCTCTGACATAAAATGTTGCACATTGACCAAGTGTGGAGTAGACTCTTCTGACATAATTCTAGCTGACCAACCTCTGGCATTATGTTTGGGTTTTGTTAGATATACGTATATGCATAATCACACTGTATAAGCAGAAGTACTTAAATTAAATTGTATTTATCCTTAAATAACTCCTTGTTAATTACAACCATGTCTTCAAATTTTAAAAAATGATAGCATTCCATTCGGATGTCTAATTATGTAAATAGTAATAAGTATGATTTTACACAAACTTTGTCTTCTGTGTCAGGGCTTTGTGTGATGAATTCTGGCCCTGTAGATATTTTTGCAGGCCCCTCAGCATGAATTGTTCAACTATTATTCATGATCTGGGATATTTCTCCCTCTTTCTCCTATCTCTCTTGTAGGACTTACTCATGGTTAGTCTGGTAGGTGATCGCTATTGCTTGAAAGAGCTATAGAAGAGCAGTGGTTTCCATAGCCTGCACTTCCACTACTGCAGTCACGTGGAGAAATTATAAGGTGCTGATTCCAATACATAAGATCTTTAGACACAAACTTTCCATGTGTTTCTACTGTTTAGCTAGGTATAAAAATGTATCTGCAGAACTGAGGCTGCACCCCACTTGCCAATCAACCTTCTACACCCCACATTGTTTGAGGTATAAATGCTTATTTTACTGTTAAACATATAAAAGACACTGTGTAGTTTGTATTTTGACGAGTGAAGCATGTAAATTGAAGGTAACATTGAAATGCTGCAAGATTAGAGCACCCTTTTCCAGAGGAAGAAAAGTGGCCAGTAGTTACAAGAGGTTAAATGAGTAGTACAAGTGGAATGACAATTTTGGGAGTAAATTCAACTAGCTGTATATAGCCCTTCAGTCCTTCCTCCCTTTGCACAGTGGTAAATCTTTAGAAATATTATATATATTTTACTAATGTATCATAAAGTTGTTTCAATTTTTAGGAACTACAGCAATGCTAGGTCTCCCAGTACCTGAACAGAGACTGCATTGGGGAAAGAGGAAATTTGTACCTATGGAAGACTTATGAAGGTACATTTCTATTAAATGTTGACTTTAAATTAAATAACCTAAGAGGATCAGAGCGTCACAATGCCAAATCTCAAAAACAGAAACTTAGCTGCAAAACTTTTTGCTTAACAATAATTTGACTGATTAGAATGCAATTATATTGTCCTTATCTACAGTTAAAAATAGATCTATATAACTTTTAAATGTCCACCTATCAGATGAATGTGTAAAAATTCACCTTTTCTTGTCTGGGTGTTGAAAATGTTCTGCAACTTGGTAGCGGTGATAGTCACGTAACACTGTGAATACACTAAATGCCACTGAGTTGTATATTTTAAAATGATTAATTTTATGTTATCTGAATTTCACCATAATTTAAAAGTTTATATTATTATGCAGAGAAAACATAAAATATACATATTCAGGAGTTTCTAGATGCTAAAAAGCAATTACCTTTGCTCACATACATGAACATATTCTAAAAGTAATTTATAAAACATTCCTTTCCACCTAAGATAAAGTTTTGGTCACATCTTCCCTGGAGCCATCCCAAGTCACTGCTTAATTACAACCCCAGATCACCTGTTCTGTTTGC
Source organism: Macaca nemestrina (assembly GCF_043159975.1). NCBI lineage: Eukaryota > Metazoa > Chordata > Mammalia > Primates > Cercopithecidae > Macaca > Macaca nemestrina. The sequence continues at coordinate 86,104,871 of NC_092128.1, read as the reverse complement.
CTTGGAGATTTTCATCGCTTTCCTCAGCTAATTGCTGCAGCTAAGAATCCAGTGGAGAGAAGCTTCCTTTTGCTAGTTGGAGTTGCAAAGGTGGAGCCCAGGTGCCTAATTTGTCTGCCCCTGCTTAAAAGGGTTAGCAATCTGGTAAATGTAAGAAACAGCTGGTGAGACTCAGCAGTCGCTGCACTCAGAAGCAGGTGGACAAAGACTGCTAAAGAGATTTTTGCCCCTTGACTGATGCTGCTGTTGCATTTTGTGAACCTATTCCTATCAAGCATTAGGACTGTTGAGGGTGAGCAGGTGGGTTGCAGTTGGCCCTCTCATTTTCCCAGGCAGAAATATAAAGAGCTCTTCTCTGCATATGTGTTGTAGTAGTGAATTTAATCAGCTTTCCCACCTGCCCTTTTCTCCAAAATCCTTTGCTCAGCTGGGAAGATCACTGGCAAGGCAGAGATAAATAGCTGAGTAGCTGGGGTTGATTTCAAGTGTCTCCTTGAGTTGTGCAAAGCTACCAGACACTCTTCTGCTTTATGGCCAATCATTCCTCTCATTGCCTGTCCTCCTCCCTACAGTCTCCCTCTTTCCCGGGCATGATTGAGAATATGAATTATATAATTATGAAATATATTCTGTTATTAAAAAGTAATTTTTGGCTTAAGGTCTTCCTTCTTGCGTATTTCCTGCATTATTCCAGTCTTTGGCACCATTTTATTTTTGAATACAAAGGGATTTAGAAAGAGTGGTCGTGCTTGACTCCAAACTTTAGAAAGCCTGTAGTTGCAGTCTAAACTTCTTCCTCATGCAAAAGTCCTTGTTCCTTATCCCACAGATTCAGGGATGTGACATTTTGCTGCCCTGATAAAATGACCCAGGAATTTTCTTTCAAGAAAATGTGATGGCATATGATATTGTGATATACACAGTTACATATGTTTGAGTGCCCCCAGGGAGGGCACTGGAATGTTTGACAATCTCACACATGTTTTCAGATGTTGAAGTTCATGAACTTTAAAGGACCAGGTGTCAAAATGGTTTTGTTTATGTGGTTTGGGAAAATTACTCTGTAGTCTAAATGTAAATACAATCTAGGCCGTCTTGATTTGCCTGAAATATATGTAGAGCATGATAAGCAATTACTTAATAAATGCTTTTTTAATCATGTAATTTTTATGACCCAGGACTCACTAGCCATGTTGAAATTAGAAATAACACACAGTTTAGTTTCCCTCTGACTTTCCCAAAATGTATCAAAACACACAAAGGAGCAGAATTACAAATACTTGATGAATATAACAGCCCATATTCTACAATCTACAGAATATGATTGATATATTCAATGGCACACATTTAAATGACAATTGAAATTTCCCAAACTCATTTACTAGGAACATGCAATTGTGTAAAATATTTTCTATTCAACAGCAGTCCTTCTACATGGATCAGTAAGATTGATTTTGGGATTCAAGATGAAGAATAACAAGTGACTGTGATGAAAGTTAATGGTGTTTTATTTATTTATTTATTTTTGCCATATTGAGTCAACTGATTTTATAGAAAAGTACAGTGTTCACCAAATTTAAAGAAAACAAATAAACCTTAAAATAGTATAGCTACTTTGATTTAGTTGGCATTGAGATTTTCTAAACAAACAAAAGAACTGGGTGGACATATATTTGTGATAAGAGCATAGTTTTGTTTTTTTTTTCTTTTGGTGGATGTGATGAATTTCTTTTGCCATCATAATTTGTGCTGTAAATTGAAATTAAATGTGTTAGAAGAGATGACCTATAGAAATTTTGGGGGAGTATGTGTTATTTTCTTTTCACATGAATGCAAGAATTTAAATAAATAGAAAGAATAGTAGTAGTTGATTTAGCCTCCCATAGCAGACAGCCTCTTAGCTTTCAGATTATTGTATATTTTTACAGGGCTCCAGGTCATCAATGTATTTTGGCCTAGATCTTCCACTTATTATGATGTGTTTGTAATGATGGGGATATATTAAAAAGTCAAACTAATTTCTCTATGGATTAGTTTTAAACAATTGTAAATTCCTACATTTGGTTTAGTGTGATCTATTTAAAATAACACAAAGACTACATTTAGATTTTGGTGACAAATCCAAATATTGTGAATGGCTACTGAAACCACAACTGAAGAAAGGTAATATGTAGAGTGTACATTGCTACCGTATTATCTAAGTTGTGGATGTGAAAACTGAAATACTTTTATCTACACATGCTATAGTAAATCTTAATAGTAACTGGTATGCAGAGAACATTTCAGAGGTAGTGCTGGCCAGACACAAGTCGTTTGGCAGTGGCCTTCCCTACTATATATTTTCAGGGCCTGTCTGCAGAAAGATGCTGGCAGGTTTACCATGATTTCTATTCCAGGTGATGGATTTCTATCCAAGTAAGCGAGTGACTAAATATTTTCCGGTGGAATCTAGGCACCATAAAATCACTGAAGCCAAATAAAAAAGTTGTCGACCTTTCTAAAATAGTAATTATAATAGCTTTGCATACCACTATGACAGAAGAAATATTTCCACTTAGATCACCAAATATTTAAATGGGTTGAACTTAATTAGATCAAAAAAGAGTAATATGAATTTGCTGCCAATATTTTCTTTTATCAGCATTATTAAATGTCTTTTTGAATTTTCATAAATTTCCAGAAAACTTCCTATTCATTAACAACAGCTAAATGCATGAATTCCACATCCAGCTCTATCCTAACCCACTGAAAACTCATGCCATCGCCACTTCAGCTGATTTATTTTACACAAAATCAGTTAAGAAATGGAACACTTTACATTAGTTTATTTGTGTTACTCTAAGCAATTAGAGATGAATACGCTTTCCCAAGCCATACAAATGTGAGTCTCCCTTTGTGGCAGGTTGTTTAAATTTACAACATAAAGCTAGCATTTACATCTCCAATAAAATCCAAACAGACATTTAATTTTGGTGCATGACTTTTCTGACTAAAATAGAGCCAGTAAAGGCTCTCGGACAGCTCTTATTGTTCTTGAATTTGAACAAATTGGGGATGTGTGAATTTATAGCTAGGTTTTGCTCTACTATTGTTTAAAATATAGCACACATGGAAAACACGCCATGGGTGTGTTGTAATTCAGCTTTAATGATGTAACACTTGGTTTCAGTCAGTTGTTGGAGTGCTGTAAGTGACATTGGTTTTGTGCTTCAGACATTGCATGTAACTTAGCAATTATAGTAAGGCTTTCAATAATGGTTGTTGGCGGGATATCCGCAAGTGAAGTCATAGCAATTTTGAAAGAGAAAGCTAATAAAAATACACCTGCCTTGTAGTGGAAACTGAGCCTTTAATATCTCTGCTTTGAAGTTGGGCAAAGCCTTTGGTATTAACTAACAGATATTCTGATGAAGAAATAATCTACTGCCCTAGGGGAAAGCAAAGGATTGAAGTTCTAACAGATCGCTGTTTTCTAATCACCTACGTTTTAGTCACTTTGATATCACAGAAGGAGAATAGAATGAAGGGACTTATTTTTTTAAATGACCCAAAGACAGAACTACTTGAAAGCAGATAATTGTAATTGTAAATAAATAGCAGATGCATTTTTTTTTAAAAAATGACTCAACAAGGTTATAAATAACACTTTTTTGATAATTTTATATTGTTAAAAATTTCAGAATGATTTCAAATTTTACATTTCTATATATCACTTCAATATGATATTTAGCATTTCAAATTTACTTTGTGAATCCTTATTTTCTCTTTACATCTTTTCTTTTGTGATTTTTAAAGCCATTTGTTATGAGTTCTTTACATATCAAAGGAAATAACAAAATATAGGCACTTGTAAAAGTACTTTTTACATCGTTTAGAGAATTACTGCCTTCAGGAATCTCCCTTGGTGTTGTGAAAAATAAACTTCTTCCATTCGTGAATTGTTTCTTTTACATTTATTTGGACTTACTTGTATTCTATAGTAACTTTTAATAAAAATTTAAAATATTAAGTCCATAAATGCCAATATATTGAGAACAATGGAAGAAGAGTTATTTAAGAATAAATGCAATAGGAATTGGGATATTATGAAAGAAAATGACTACTAAATACCAAAATACAATTATTTTAACTGTTTCTCTGATATTTATTGCAGTCATGTTGGGAATCATTGATTGTGATGTCTAGATTAGTATAAGATAATTTGCATAATTAATACTTTTCCAAGCACTTTAAATATTGGTGGTTTTGTTTTGTCATATTATTTACAAGTGAATGTTTGAACCCAAGGCAGAAACATTCTTTTTATTTTTTTCTTCTTTCTTCTTTCTTGTTTTTTTTTTTTTTTTTTTTTTTAAATTCAGTAGTTCATCTCTATAGAGAGTATCAGGTAATCCAAAGGGTATACATTAGCACTAGTCAGGGCCATGTTTAACATCAACATGCTAAACACACTGAAACTTACTACCAAGTTCAAAAGAAACATAAGGACTCTAAATCCCTTGTTAATGTGGTAAAAAATCATCATCAAGGTGTTTGTTTTGTTGAAAGTCACATTTTATTTCTTATTTATGAAATGGACTTTGATGTTTCTTAGACCAGAAAAAAACATTTTCCCAAGTCATTTATAAGTGCACCTTATTAGTGAATAGTACACATGAAGCCTTGTGTGTGGGGGGTGAGAAGAAGGGAAGTTGTTTTCTCTGTAGAATTTCAGTGTGTATTTTGCATTTAACTTTAAAAGTGGATTGTTGCTGAGTCTTGACACCTGCTGGGATGAGTATCCATTTCAAGCTACAAAGTGGTGCTCTGAAATAAATACTGGCAAGCTTGTTAAATTTTGTCAGCTGTATCATCACATTAGTGCAGGATATTATGGTAAAATAGAGTTGAGTTTAATTTTCTGGTTATAAGCTTGGACTATAAGCTTTTCCTTCTAGTGTTTATGAAGAGTTTCTATTGCCAGAGAGATTTCAAATTAAGGCAGGGAGAAGCACAACAAAGGAACTGATACATTTAACTTTCATATGCCCAGGAAGCATCATGAAATGTATACCATGATGCAATATATTGCTATTATTTTGTAGTATCTGCCAGAGTATTAAGATAGGATAGGATTTCAAATATCATTATGTCTTTAAAAAGGTGAAATATATTTTCATTTTGTTAATAAATATGTCATTTTGATAAATAATTTTTATTTTGAATAACAATAAATACTGTTTATTAAGTACCTGATAAGTACCAGGAACATTCATGGGTCTCTCGCGTCATTTACTTTATCTTATTTCATATTAATTATTCTTAGAATATACAGTGAAAATCTTATGTGATATTTTTACTTGCCAAGGGTCATACAGCTACTAAGTGGGAAAAGCAGGATATCAGGTCAAGATGGGTCAGAAGCTGTAGCCACATTGGGCAAGTGATGGGGAAGCATTAGGTGACATATCAGAGAGAGGATATAATGAGTACATTAGAACAGAGAAAAGTTGATGTGAAGTACATGAACCCAGTACCTGAAAACATGGTGTCTTTTAGCTTCATTCCATAGTTTCCAGTTGAGACAGACCTTAGTCTCCATGTTATGTGTAACAGTTTAGATGAACTCAATATCTTGCAATTAAGTATCTATGCTGTACCAGAACCAGGCACAGAGTAGACTGCTAACAACAGGGAGGGGAGTCCTGATAGGGAGAGAGGTTTCAGTGTCAAGTGCAGGTGTGTATTAGTCAATACCACAGTACTTACTATGGCAGATAAATTCCAGAGTATTAGTAGCTTAACACGATTGAAATTTATTTTTTGCTCAGAAAAAGACCAATGTTAGCATTCCTGTCTAGTGTGTATCCTTTTATGTGGTCTGTTAGGCACCTAGGCTTATGATTTCGTCTTATGATTTCACTCTTCTCCATTCTGAAAGAATTGAAGGTGAATAGAAGATTGCCCATTGGAGGTTTTGGGGCGCATATGTCACCTCTGCTCCCATTCCATTGGCAGGACTTAGTCACGTGGCAATTTTTGTTTGTTTGTTTTTATTTTTTGATACAGAGTTTCACTCTTGTTGTCCAGCCTGGAACGCAACGGCACGATCTTGGCTCACTGCAACTTCTGCCACCTGGGTTCAAGCAATTCTCTTGCCTCAGCCTCCCAAGTAGCTGGGATTACAGTCATGCACCACCACAACTGGCTAATTTTGTATTTTTAGTAGAGATGGGTTTCACCATGTTGGTCAGGTCGGACTCAAACTCCTGACCTCATGTGATCCACCTGCCTCAGCCTCCCAAAGTGTTGGGATTACAGGCATGAACCACTGCACCCGGCTGGCAATTCTTAACTAAAAAGGAGCCTGGGAAATATAATCTATCTCAGCCAAAAAGGAGAATATATTTTAGTGAACACATAGTGTTGGCTGCAAATTGCAAAAATCTTTACAGTAACACAGCCTGTTTTCACACAGGGCTGCTACCCCTTTCCCCGAGTTTTAAGCACCTGGCTTCATGCTTTCATGCATGCTCACACACATAGGCACACACATTTTTAAATATTGTCATATATATTTTTTTCATTTTATTCTCACAACATTTCAACCAAATATATTATCCTTTTTCCAGATATTATGGCTGTATAACCAATGATCCTAAACCTTACTGGCTTAAGCAGTAATCATCATTTTTATTTCTCACAGCTTCTATTGATTAGGAATTCAAAAAGGGCTTAGCTGGGCAGTTCTTTTCTTCGTATCTTTTTTGCAGTTTCATTCTTTGTTGCCTGGGGACAAAGTCATTTAAAGGCTAGAGTAGGACAGAAGGATCCAATTACAAGGCTAGTACAAAGATACTGGCTATTAATGGAATGGCCTCATTTACTCCTATATAGATCTCTGTACTTGATTGCCCAAAGGTTCTCAAAGGATGGCTTCTGGCTTCCCCCAGAGAGAACAATCCAAGAGGCCAAGGGGGAAAATGTAACGACTTTTGTAACCTAACTTTAGATGTCACACAAGATCACTGCCATGATATTCTATAGGTCACACAGACCTACTCCCAATTCACTGTGGGAGGGGCTTACACAATATTTGAATGCCAGAAAGTATAGATCATTAAGACCATTTTGTCAGTGGATTCCTACACTTCCATTTGGCAGTTTAAAAAAATAATAATAAGGAGAGGCTTAGAAAGATGTTAAGTAAATTGTCCAGTCACATAACTAGCAAACCCACACCCGCATACAAGATTGTTTGACTGTAAAATCCCTGATATTAGCAACTAAAATATATTGTCTCTATAAGCAGATAAAGCATGTAAGAATGTATTTCTCCCAGAAAAGCATGTGTAGTTCGTAAGCGCAAACAAGGGAAGGCTTCTGTAGACATTCAGATCCCTCGAAGGTCAGAATTTGAAGTAAAGGGAGTGCCTAACCTCAAAATTCTCAAACTTTCTAGTAACACAGATCCAAACATGATGACATACATGACTGCCAAAATATTGTCTTTTCTTCATATAGATTGTATTACTAAGTCATCAGTTCTATTATTGACAGTGAAATTAGCAGAGAAACAGGACTTCAGTGAAGAATAAAGTTAAGAATTTAATTTGTGTAAGAACAAGTCCATTTCTGAAACCAAGACAATGGCTTCTATTTTTATTCCTGCCCCATATATAAAGTTAATGTTTATCAATGATTTCAAGGAAGGGGTGTACAATTAAATCATGAATCTAGGATTCTATTTTTTAGTACTACTAGTAGTTTGGCAGATGGATGTATTACCTTTTAAACAGCTTAAAATAATTCAGCTTATCCTGGTGACTGCAATATCAATAATGTGATCCTTAAAACACAGTAATTTCAAAAACATTTAAGAAATCATTTTGTATATTAACTTCAATAGGGATAGAAAGAAAAAATAAAATAATTCTATAATATATTTTAATTATCAAAAACAAATAATGCCCTAAATTTCTATAAATTCGTTAATTTTTCCTTCCACTAGACCATAAGTTACCTGAGTACAGCATCTGTGTATTGTTCATTTTTCAGTCCTCTAACCTAAAGCACAGTGCTACTACTCTGTTAACTTTAGAGACCGCAGCTCAGGCCTCTACCAAACCCAAGAAAGTAAGGATGCTCATGGGATGTGAAGCTTCCTTACTCCCTTCAGCAAATAGCATCTGAATTCCTAGAGATAGTTTTGAATTCCAAAGACATCCACTCCTAGCCCATACTCTTGACTAAGTTACTTAATCTTTGATTCTCTGGGAAAACAAATCACACCGGGTTTGAGAGGATTAAACATAATAACAGGATATATCTAGAATAACACAGGTGTCAATAAGCCACGCCTTTAGTACCAGTAAATGTTAACTACATGAAAATGACACCTGCTTGTTCCTAGGTTATTCCTCTCTGATAGAATAGAAATGTTTGAATTGTTGTCCTGTCATTTTCATTTTAAAAACAATGTTTTCCCATTAAGCAAGTATTTCTTGTTTGCCTGGTTCTAGGCCACACAAGGATAGACAATTTCTTGTCATGTCCTCTGGGAGCCTCCAACTTAATCATGAAGGGTTTCTTTTTCTGCACTACCAAACTTAAATTGGTGATGCTCATCACCTATGTGCCTGGATTTCTGGGACTTTTCATAACTTGTTTCTACCACCAATGACTTAATTCACTGAAAACAAAGAGGGCGAAGCAACGATGTGTCAAGAATTGTCTTGGGTATTTAGTATACCAAAACAATTAAAGTACACCAAATACAATACAGACAAATATCGAAGCCCCTGAGGAGTTTATGTTCCAGTAGAGAAAGACGTTTTCTAGCAATAAGTTAATAAAATGTATAATATGTACATAGTGGTAAGTCTAATATGTAGAACTACAAAGAGAAGGGAATGGATAAGCACTTGAGGTGCAGGGGAGGATGGATAGTGAAGGATGTATGCATTTTCTATGAACTCTTGGCAAACTCCTGAAGGAGGTAAAGAAGCAAACCATACTGCTATTTTAGGGAATAGGAGTTCAGGTTCAGGTAGAGGGCAAGGATGCTTCCAAGACCAGGTATGGAAAGATGAGTGTGTTCAAGAAAGAGCTGGAAAATCACTGTGGTTGGAAAGGGTTGATGGAAAGGAAAAGGAGAAGGAAATGCCTCAGAGAGGTAACACCAGAATCAAAATCTAGAGAGACTTGGCCAATGTCAGTAATATATGGGAAACTCTTGGAAATTGGTGAGCAGAGGAGTAATGTGATTTGACTTACCTTTAAAAGGCTCACTGAAATTTCCCATTCAAAAGAAATATTGGTTTGACTGCTTTGAAATAAAAATGTGAGTTTCCCTCTCTCCTCTGAAACCCCCAGTGGCTGCTTCCGGGCATTAGGCATAGCAAAATGAGACTTTTTTTGATATGATTAGATTCTTCAGCAACAGATTGATCTTTCAATTTTTCCTGTACTTCCCTCTCAGAAACAGGGAATTTCTTTTATTATTATTATACTTTAAGTTGTAGGGTACATGTGCACAATGTGCAGGTTTGTTACATATGCATACATGTGCCATGTTGGTGTGCTGCACCCATTAACTCATCATTTACATTATCTTACAGTTAACACAGCTCCTATGGGAAGAATCTCCTTTTCTTGCCTTTCAATCACTTAGCCTCAATTATTCATTGTTTAAGAAATCAGGCTGGGTGCGGTGGCTCACGCCCGTAATCCCAGCACTTTGAGAGGCCAAGGTGGGCCCATCACCAGGAGTTCGAGACCAGCCTGGCCAACATGGAGAAACCCATCTTTACTAAAAATACAAAATTAGCTGGGCATGGTGGTGTGCACCTGCAATCCCAGCTACTCGGGAGGCTGACACAGGAGAATCATTGAACCCGGAGGTTGCAGTGAGACAAAATTGTGCCACTGCACTCCAGCTTGGGCGACAGAGTGCGTCTTCAGAAAAAAAAAAAAAGAAAGGAAGGAAGGAAGGAAGGAAGGAAGGAAGGAAGGAAGGAAGGAAGGAAGGAAGGAAAGAAGGAAGGAAGGAAGGAAGGAAGGAAGGAAGGAAGGAAGGAAGGAAGGAAGGAAGGAAGGAAGGAAGGAAGGAAGGAAGGAAGGAAGGATGGAAGGGGAAGGGGAAGGGAAGGGAGGGAGGGAGGGAAGGAGGGAGGGAGGAAGGGATTCAGTGTATTGACCAGGCACAGTGTCTCATACCTGCAATGCCAGCACTTTGGGAGGCTGATGGGGAAAGATCACTTGAGCCTAGGAGTTCATGACAGGCTCGAGCAAGATAGTGAGATCCTGTCTCTACTGGAAAAAAAAAAAAAAAAAAATTAAATTAGCCCAGCAACATGGCACACACCTGTAGTCCCCAGCTACCCAGGGGGCTGAGGTGGGAGCATCACCTGAGGCTGGTATGTCAAAGCTGCAGTGAGCTGTGATGGTAACAGTACAGCCACTGCCCTCCAGCCTGGGTGACAGAGTGAGACCTTGTCTCAAAAAAAAAAAAAAAAAAAGAAAAGAAAAGAAAAGAAACAGAGAAATCAGTTTATGAAAACTTCCCTTCTTCTCCCCCTCAGGGCTTAACTACATATACCCTCAAGGTGAATAACCTTCCTAGATAGTCTCCTGTTGTCATTTATATTTCCCATATCACTGTGCTATAGTAGTTTCTTTTCTAATCTTCTTTTCTCATTAAACTCCTACATTTCTCAGTTGTCTAATATTTATGGATGTGTAGTCCTAACTTGGTGGCTGATGCATTGTAGGTGTTGAACAAATGATCTTTGCATGTGAGTGAATGAAGCTCCAGAAAGGTGTCTGAGACTCAGCCCAGTAATTCCTACACTTGCTGCTTTTCTCTTTTGTATCCATTTCCAAGTATCCTTTTTGGTAGCTGATTAATTCACCATATCCCAAGGTGTTTGGTCTTCTCCAACACTTACTTCTTTTTCTTCATGGAAACCTAGCCCCAAGTATTTTCTATTTTTAGCTGTCTTTCCACTAAATGCAAATACAAACTAGAAAATATCAAATAGAGGTGTAGTAGATGAGTCCCAAATCATTTGTTCCAAAAAATAGCAAGTTGAGAACAGAGCCAGGTTATGATGCATATTCTAGGAATGTAATTAGACCTACTCTTAAGCTCAGAGGCTCACTCATTGCACAAAGGCTTCGTAACAAAATATGGGATTCAAATCTCTGCCTTCACAAAATTACAAGTACTATATGTTATGAACTTTCAGCATTGATCAAAAACAATTAAAACCATTTACATTAAGACAAAAAATGCCCAATTCTATCCTCTGGAAAATAGCAAACTTTGCAGCAGCTTACAAAACTTTACTATCTTGGTTCTGGATCTCTAGTTTTTTAATCTTTTCCAAGATAATTTCTGGAAGTTTAATTATTAATGGCAGAGGGCACCACATCTCTGTTTTTGTTTTCATTTTGTTTTTTTCTTTTTCACTATACCTTTTGTACATAGACTTCCCAGAGGCCCAAAGATGCAACAAAATGCATGGTATCTGTTTGTACCAAGTTAGCCATTTGTATTTTTGAAGCTTATATCCATTACATAGGGACTATCGTATAATTCTGCCATGGGAGAGAAAGCAACTTCCTCATGTGAAATTACTGTAACCACACGTAAGAGAAATATATGGTCAACACCAAGAATGAATATTTCATTGATCAGTAGGTTCAGAAAAAGAGTAAGGCAAGAGGAGCTGGAATAACCTTAAGAGCCTTCGTAATCATTCTTGAGAGACCTTTCCAAAGTAGGTAGAATGTGAAGAGGCAGGCACAAAAGTTAAGAGGTCTGTGTATTTTATGTGATGGAAGATCTGTATTCAGGAAGGAGGATCCTAAAGAGAAGTCACGTTCACTTTTCATCAGTTTACACTTCGCCAAGACACCGTATTCTAAAAAGCAGCTATCATCCCCTACCCCCTTTCAGGTTATCAATGATATGTCATTTTCAGTAAGCAATCAAATACAGTCAAATGTAAACACAGTGGGAGTTTTGCCATATAGATGCCTGGGCTCCATCTAGTGGTAAAAGTTAACTGGAGGTTTTTATCATTTTCCTTAACAGTCCTTTAATTCAAATGTATTTAATGAATAGAATTTGTGTTTTGAGGATATCATATATTAAGTTTTATGTTTTTTTCTAAGAAAGAGTAATATCTCAGTTTAAAAAACTTGCATCCATGATTTAATTTAGCACTGCTTCTAATGAGAATATCTCCTCTGCTTTATAAAACTTGGCTTAAATAGTTACTGCAGTGACTCCTCATTTATAAAGTTTTTTTACTCTTTGGTTTGTTTCCTCCTCTTGCTCTCCCTCATCTCCTCCTCCTCCTCCTTCTTGTTCTTCCTCTTCTTCTTATTTTTTGTCATTAAAGAGGACAGAAACAGGTTGTGAACAACCAAGTCAAGATGTCATAAATTGCTGTAGCAAAATGTATAAAAGCAAAAATAACAAAACTTATTATTATAGAGATAGTCCTAGTGAAAAATTATATAGGGTTCAAAAAGAATTGGATGACAAAATTTGGATGACTAAAAGTAAAAATGTGAGCTGGTAAGGTACGATGCTATATTTTCAGTTTAAGCATTTTGCTTTTTACATGGCATTTCTTTTAATGTTTTGAGTTATTTTTTCTGTTTCAACCATTTTCCTTTTTGATTGTATTTTAAAGGCCTGATGTGCTGTTGAAATAGTGTCTTTTTATGTGTGCATGTATAGGTGTGTAATGTTTTATTCTTTACTAGATTAGCTTGGATGTAAATTTTGTGAGAGAAGTTTGTTTAAAAAAACAAGGAAAAATAATTAAAAATAAGGTTTTTAAGGCTAATCTTAATCTGACATGCCCTTGGACCCTCACTGATTAAATTATTGCAGATAATAAAACATATTAAATTTTACATATAAAATTATTAAATGTAGAAATGCTAATATATAATTATGTAGATATGTGTGAAAGTACATATTTGATACAGTGAATACTATTTATTAACTTCTCATACCTTCCAAGTAAAGTCACAATGCAGATATGTAATGTATTTTAATTTGGATATATAATTTAAACGTGACTGCATAAAACCAAATCTATATATCCGTTATTTATTTCTCAAGAAGTGAAATTAAAATCAGGTATAATAAACAAAGTTCTTTTTATTCAAATGTTACTTATCAGTAAGAAACAATTACAGGGCTTCCTGAGGGGATTTTCAAAGCATGTTACAAATGTTAGGTATTTGATTTTTTTTATCTCAAAATTCTTTTTTTTAATTTTTAGTTTTACTTTGGTTGGGAGTGGCCTACAGAGATTCACTAGAGCTGGGGTCCCCAGCTCCCAGACCACGGACTGGTTGGTGGCCTGTTGAGAACCAGACCACACAGCAGGAGGTGAGCCGCCGGCAAATAAGCATTACTGCCTGGGTTCTGCCTCCTGTCAGATTAATGTTGACATTAGATTCTTATGGGAGCTCAAACCCTATTGTGAAATGCACATCAGAGGAATCTAGATTGCGCAGTCCTTATGAGAATCTAATGCCTGATGATCTGAGATGGAACAGTTTCTTCCTGAAACCGTAACTTCTCCCCAACACCCCCCGCATCTGTGGGAAACTTGCCTTCCATGAAACCTGTTCCTGCTGTCAGAAAGGTTGGGGACCACTGCATTAGATGACAGACCTCAGGAGTGAGGGAGGTGGGGGAGAGAAGAAAGGTGGCCTCTGGCCATGTAGCGGTCTGAAGCCAGAGGAAAAAAGATAAATCAAGAAGGCACTTCAAGACATCTAAACAAGAACAAGAAGCCAAAGCTTATAAAGAAAATGCTTTGAAAGATCCTACTGGAATTGTAGGAATAACCCAAGATGGGCGCTTTAAAAGATAGACCATCAGCAACTAGGAGAGCTGACCTTGGGATCTGGAACTTATAGGATTGGGAGGAAGACATGTAGGGACAGGGTTGCCTAATACCGACATCTAAAAGTCTGAGGTACTGATGCAGTTTTCTGCCTCAGCCATGGCACACACCATTATTATTACTGCCTCTTTGTGAGAGTGAGTGAGCAGAGCCTGGTCTGAAGGCCAATTTGTAGTAGCTGAGTGTTGGGTTGCTGCTCTGGAGTAATATTCACGATTGTCTGATGGAAACATCGGATTCAAGTGCTTATTTTACTACACTTATATATCTAATACATTGTTACAGCAACATATGGTAGTATAGAGAGCAATTACATATATATGCACTTTAATACAAATTACAATTTTAGAGAAAGCCACAGTTTCAAAATAGAAATGTCTGCAGCAAGCTTGAGTTTTAAATTAGACTTACTCTGAGGTAGTAGCAAGAACATTCACTTTTGAAGCCCTTGCTTGCAGTTAAAACAAATTGAAAGCAAAGAAACACGATTTGGCAGCATCCCGTCTGTTTTGATAATTTCACAATTTAAAAATGTTAGAAAATCATGAAATTTTTCATCTAGCACAATACCACGAGGCTTTCCTTGTTAACAGCTGCAAAGCTGCTCTGAAGCCCAGAGTCCGGAGGCAGCCTTTTCCATCACACAGCCCTTTGCTCTGGCAAAAGTCATGTACTGCAAGCTCGGAAGACAGCTCGGAATCATATGAGAATCAGCATGTTAGTTTCTGTCTAAATATTATAAGAAATTGGGAGTGTTTTAGTGACCTACCTAGATAAAATTTTAGCAGTCTTTTGTAGCATGAAATTATAAGACAAAACTCAAACGATAAGTATAATTTTGACAATATCCCTCCTACCATCACCTTGTGACATATTTATATTTTATACACTGTATTTCGCCTCACACTTTCTCTTTTATCCTCCTTGAAAGGAAGATGATAGGATTTCTCTATGCTGGTTATTTTTTTCTCTGTCTGGCTTCCTCCAGTTCTTTTATATCAATGTATTAACAACAACAACAACAACAAAAATATAAATATACAAACAAAAACATGAAGATTGAGAATTAATTTATCTCTGACTATTGGAAATGTTTTCTTAGGGCAAATTGTAACTGTTCATGGTGATTATTCAATAAACAAAACTATCTTGCTCTTCTTCTGTACTATGAAAAACAAGATCATTCGCTTATCATCTCTTTATATTGGAAATTAAAAAGAAGTCTTATCACTCCAAGGATTGCACTGATCTTTAGGCTTAAACATTAGATAGTCTAATTTCTTTCCCTTAGTCACTCAAGATGACCACAGTTGTGTACATATGACCTACTCTTTCCTTTCTCGATACAGGAAAAAAATATATATGTGTGTTTTATATATATATACACACACACATAAATGTATAACACATATATGTATATCACATATATGTATATATGTATAACACATATATGTGTATATATATTTTTCTGGTATCAAGAAAGAGTTTTGATAATTTTGTGCTATGTGTCACATATATGTGTATATATTTTTTTATAATTTTGTGTTATGTGTCACATGTATGTACACTTTTTTACTGTATCAAGAAAGAGTTTTGATAATTTTGTGATATATATGTGTTTTTTATATATACACACATATGTGTGTGTGTATATATATAAAACACATATTATATATTTTATATATATATGAACTCCTCAGTTTTGGTAACTTATTTTATTCTTTTCACCCCCTTGGATCACCATTCTTTTCCCAATTGTTACAGCATATATCTTCCAGTTTTCTATCAAGTTTACTTAGGCTTTTGGTTTTTTAAGTGGTGTCTGATGATATATAACTTGGTATTTCTCATATTATATTACATTACATTATATTATATATTTATCTTTAACAAGGAAGTAAATTATCTTCTAGTAATTAGATTCTTTTTCAAAATTTTATCTAAAATTTAATTTTTTTCAGAGATGGGGGTCTCACTATGCTGCCCAAGCTGAACTTGAATTCCTGGGCTCAAGCAATTCTGCTACCTCAGCCTCCTGAGTAGCTGAGACTGCCTGTGCATGCCAGCATTCTTGGCTGGCATCTAACAAAATAAAAAAAAAGCCTAACCTCCTTTCCTTAGTTTATTTTCATTTTTAATGAATTTTTATTTCTCAAAAACCCAGTAAGAAAAAAATGTATTAAATAGGCCTCTAATTTTTCATTATCATATCTCAAGATTTAGGGCTCTGAAGAGTGAGTCTGGTATAGAAAAATCGACAATTTACTAGTCTATGGGGAATAATAATCAATCTAGTCATATTTTTGAAATCTTTGTGAGTTCAAGTTACAGAAGAATCTATTGAAAGAACCTCTGAACCCTCTTTTAGTCTTTCTTTTTTGTATTAAAATTTAAATTTGATTTTTGGTGGGTAGATGTCATCTTCTAGATGTAGCCATCATATATGTCTTTTATAAATGTTTAAATCTTGCACTATTATATTCAAAACTTTAAGCAAACTGTCTTATCTACAAATGCTAACTATAGAGATGAGTATCCTTTTTATCTTCCCATTTCCTTCTGGCTCTACTCTCCTCAAAGACATTTTCAAGCACTCCATTCTTATCGTATGTTAATTTGGGGATATATCTGTTCGTATTTGAAGGTGATGATTTATTTACAAACTTTTGTCACCAATATATTCTCACTATTGTTTAGTACAAGAAAATATTTCACTCAGAAACCTGTAGTGCCAGAAGTGTTTGGAATTGGATATATTTTAGAGTTTTAGAAAGGTGCATGCATAATACATTATAGAACACCCCTTTGGGGTTTGTGGCAGCTCCTCTTTGTCCAACAATCTATCTATATATGTATGTATGTATGTGTATATAGCAGAAAAGTGTATGAATGTTCACCCTAAATTGTCTAAAGGAAGAATAGAAATGGCATGCTATTAATTCCAGTTAAGTTTATGGCCAATTCAGTTAAGAATTACAATAGCAACAAAAATAGTTGGATTTTAGAGCTTTAGAACTTCACAATTGCAAAACAAACAAACAAACAAACAAAAAATTTGTATCAAATAGTCCTCTCAAAAGTTGTTTCTATCTCTCTCTGTCTATTGCTAGGACAGGGTGAGTGGGTGGTTGGGAGTGAGAGAGAGTTTCCTTACAAAAGTATTTCAGACAATTTGCTGAAACACTTAACTTGTACAAGTCACACAACAGTTAAACTTCATTATTTTTAAAAAGTGAAGTTATATAACCCAAATGTAACATATATTTGAAAGTTATGTTAAACATAGTTGTTTCAATTTGAGGTCCCTGTTTAGAAAGAAAATAATTTATTTCCCTAATTTGTAGATGCTTTCAAGTTCGTTTGTATCCATCCATTTATTAAGACATACATAATATTCTGTGATATCTATCATCTCATTTAATGATGGTTGCAGCTCATATCCCAGGAAAGACAGGATAAACAAATATGTTGAGCTTCTCTGAAATTCTAACCATTTAGAAAATAAACTCTAAGTTTATATTTAATACTCCTTTTTATTCTTCCCCAATTATGAAGATGCCATGTGAATCTTTTAATGCATGAATGAAGGAGAGTTGAGAAATCAGAAGTTATTTTTTCACTTTTTATAGACTTAATCATAATCAATTTAGAGTCTGTAGTAGAAAAATTTCTAAACTCTTACAGAATTTGGCATGAGAAACATTGGGAAAGGATCCAGAAATAAGAAGTGGTGACTATAATATGGCTTCTTACTGTGGCTGCTGTGAAAATTTGTTTTTGACTTTCTTCAGTTTCATTAGGATACATTATATTTTTAGTTTTATACTATCTAGATAATCCTTTTCCAAATCTTTCATGTAACTGTATACTGCTTTCTTTTTCTCAAATTAAAGCTTGGCATATATCTCCTTAAAAATATTAAAGACATATAATAATAATCTATGTCAAATAATTCCAATTTTGAGTTGGAAGTGAGTCTATTCCATTGCCTGTCATTTTTCTTGCTCCTCACTGATGGAACCTTTGTGTGTGTGTGTTTTTGGTGATCTTTGATTGTGTAATGGATATTAAATTTAAAGGTTAATTCACAGAAATAAGTTTGAGTCTTGGGAAAATGTCACTTTCCCCCAATGTGAATTTTAAATTACCATTGCCAAAATTTCTAGCAATTCAGGTAGCTTTAATTCAACTCTGACACATGAGACTTTTTCTCCATAATGTCTCAAGACCAAGTTTCAGAGCATGCAAAGCTTTGTTTACTTATTTCCTATCCCTATCCTAGAGTACATCTCTTTGTATCCCCAGTCCAAATTCAGGGTTGTTTTATGAGGGCCTCTCTTTTAAAAGGCTTTAGACTGATTTTGTTCTAGCCTCTTTCAGTTGATAAACTCCATAAGAACAAAATAGTCATTAATGTTGAACTCACCTCCCTGGATTTTGTCCTTTCCCATTTCCTACTCTAGTAATTCCACACTAACATCACTAATTTCCCTCAACCATATTTTAAAATTATTTTGTCTCACTTTTTTAGTAGCTTTTTTGCAGGGATTGGTTGCCAAGATTGCCATTACAGAAAAATAAAACCTATGCTGAGGTATTAGCAATCAACTTTTGAAAAATAGAAATAAGACAAAGGTAGAACAGAATGAGGCTAGTAGAGAAATGGGAGGAGGAAAAAAGAAACTGATGAAAGATTTTGGTAATAATCAATTTTAGAATAAGGAAGGAGGGATCAGAGAAGACAAAGGGAGATTATTTCAAGATGTCAGTGATTATCACCATAAGAATGATCAAGTAAGATTCATCACAAGAAAAAGCCAAACAAATGTTGCAATTAGAAAAGCATTAGAATTTTGTGGACAGCATCAAGAAGCCTGATTTTAGAGTTTTTAAAAATGCTATTTAGCTAAAAAGCGTATTTGGCAACTTGTTAAAGAGGATTGATAAAAACAAAGAAAGAAAAAAAATTGAGCCAATGTAGAATATAATTCTAGCCCATATGTTTAAAAACATTTTAATTAAATTAAAAGATTCAATTATGATTAAATTTCCTCATAAATGGATCCTACAGATAAACCTCATGATGTTCTTCTGTTAAGGCTGGAAGAGTATTAGATCTTGCATATTTTCTTTAATTTCATAATATTTAATTTCTATATGCTCAAGGATCATCTTCTGACACTAGCTTGTGAACTTTGTCTGAGTCAGTCATATCAGCTTATTTGACCATGTGGATTAGGATTTCAAGATCAGTAATGCATTTTTATCTTTAAACTGATCCATTTAAATAATGCCATTTTGAGTGATACACTATATTCAAGCAGAGTATCTTTTTCAGCAGAAATCTGATATTGATGACCTTTTATCAGAATAGAACTCATATAAAGAATAATGCCAAGACTTCGTAATCTTTTAAAAGTATAGGATGGACACAGTGGTTCTCGCTTGTAATCCCAGCACATTGTGAGGCTGAGGCGGGTGGATCACTTGAGGTCAGGAATTCGAGACCAGGCTGGCCAACAAGGTGAAACCTGTCTCTACTAAAAATACGAAAATTAGCCAGGCATTGTGGTGCATGCCTGTAATTCCAGCTACTTGGGAGGCTGAGGCAGGAGAATCTCTTGAACCCCAGAAGCAGAGGTTGCGGTGAGCCAAGATTGTGCCACTGCACTCCAGCTTGGGTGACAGAGCAAGATTCACTCTCAAAGAAAAAAAAAAAAAAAAAAAAAAATATATATATATATATATATATATGACAAAAAACATAAACCTTTCAATATCTCTTCTAGTGGAATTTATGCAGTGATGTCATTCATTGAATACTACCATTGTCTTATTGTGTGACAAATTGTTTTCTACTACTTCTTATAACAGTCACTTGAATCAAATCACTTCTGAATCTCTTTGGAAAGTAATGAATAAATGAAAGTCTTCTGGGATATTTTATTTTACCATTAGTAGTTATAATAATAATGTGTTCATGTTCACTCCAATAAGATCATAAGGGGATTTAAAAGGTGTTTAAAATGGTAAGAAATTTTAGACAAACCAATAGGTTAGGACACTTCTCTTATTACGAGGTGATATCGTACCCAACAATGTGAGTGTAATTTGACCTTCTTTGCCTATCCCCACTCCTGATTTAATAAAGCAAGCTGGATTACTCTATCATGATTTATTCTAGTCCACGTTTATTTTTATGCTCCAACACTAAATATAAGCATCTGGTTTCATCTAGACATCTGTCAATGGTCAGGTTACATTCAAATAAGCTTTTACAGTGTCTTGGGATTATGGAATTGACTGCTTTTCCGAGTCATAAATTCATACCTTATATACGTTAGATATAATGCAAATCAACAGTTACCATAAAAATAATCTTAAACTAAAGCAAGTTAATACTGATCCCCAATGTACTGAAATGTTTCCCTGATTTGTGTGAAATAATGACAGAATTTACAAAATTGAAAGTCAGCGTTACCACTTGGAAAATAGGAATCACAAAGAAGATTCACTTGATTAATCAAGGGAAAATACAGTTGTAAACTGGAAGTCTTTTTAAAATACTGACTTTTTAATAACAATGCCACATGTGGATATGCTTGATGCATTTCCTTTTGCTTATGTTCATCCTGCCAGTTATAGAGAGCAAAAAGCTGAATATTCTCTTTCTTTGAAGACAGTTTGATTTGATTACCATGAAATCAGAGTGCCATTGGCAGAGTGGGTTAGGACATCTACATACTGTCTAAAATAATCAAATAATTTAAATGTATGTTATTTAATAGCCAGTTAACCTATAAAGTTGGATTATTTATTCAGTTACACTGAAATATACTTTCTTGGATATTTCACTAAACATTACACTGCTACAGTGAGAGTGGAAAAGTTACTAAATACATTAGCTTGTTAAAGTCTTTAACTTATTTTACAGTAAAATATCTACTTTATTATTATCTCCTTTGCTTAGTTATCTGACTAATGAACTTGTGTGTGTGTGTGTATATTTGTTGGGAAAGGCAGTCTTGTACGAGAGGTCTTCTGACCCCTTCTTTGCCAATCAAGGATGAACCTAGGGCCTGTAACAGTTCCTTATCAAAAGATAAAGAGCCCACACAGCCTGTGCCAGGTTTATCACCTTGACTGAGAAGATCTTTGTTTCAGACTCAATGAATACTTTGTTCTGAGTCAGTGGCCCTCAACTGGGCCCCCAGTTTTCTGTATTTCAGACACCAATAGCAGCGAGTGTGGAGTTCCTCTACTGTGGCAGAAGAGGGGCGCATGTAAGCCAATTTCTCTACATCAGCTGCAGTAGATGTGGGGTGGGAGAGGAACCTGCTGGTTATGGGGGACTGATGCACACTCTTGGAGCTGATGTTGCCTTGTCTCTTCAATATAAGTGTTCTATCCTCTCCATTACTGTGTTTTGTTTTCCCTCGGCAACTCCAATACCAAGATACAATGGGCACAAGTGTTGGGACTTCTATTTCCAGTGGCTGCCATCTTGATGATCTTTGCTATCCTTTATGTAGTTAGAATCATTCCCTGGCATTGGAAACCAGTGCCTGCTGTTCTGCTTGATAATATTACCTCTAATAATATCTCTCAAAGGTACTGCTTCTTAAAACATCATTTAGAAATTATTTCCCTAGATAATCAAAATAGTAGATATTAGAGTGGTCTTGTATTTTTAACATTTACTAAATTGATTAGTCATTGTGGAGTTGACCTACAATTAGGAAATTTATAAAATATGGTGGAATAAATGCTTTTTCTCTTTAATCTGTGAATGTGGTTGAGGACACTGTTCACTGTTTGCTGTGGTCCTCTTTATAATAGAGACTTCTCCTCTTATCTCAATAACACATATAGTTATGCAACCAGAGTAACTCATTTATCTCTCTCATGTATGTAGCTGTCTATTAATTTTAGAACTAGAACTTATTTTTCTATTTGTCTCTGTTGCTGAAAACTTCAGAGTTAAATATGCAGCAAATGACTTGGCGTGGTGGCTTATGCCTGTGGGAGGCCGAGGTGGGCAGATCACAAGGTCAGGAGATCGAGATCATCCTGGCCAACATGGTAAAACCCTGTCTCTACTAAAAATACAAAAATTAGTTGGACATGGTGGCATATGCCTGTAATCCCAGCTACTCAGGAGGCTGAGGCACGAGAATCGCTGAAACCAGGGAGTCGGAGGTTGCAGTGAGCCTAGATCACACCATTGCTCTCCAGCCTGGCAACAGGGTGAGACTCTGTCTCAAAAATAAATAAATATAAAATAAATAAATAAATAAATAAATAAATAAATAAATAAAATGCAGCAAATATCCAAATAAGTTTTACTTGTATCTTCATTTTCATCTCAATTATACTTAAAAGTTTTGCCATATGTATTCGTTTTCTATTATTTCCATAACAATTTACCACAAACTTAGTACATTGCAATAACACAAATTCATTACTTCATACCTCTGTGTTCCAGAAGTCTTTGTATGTCAAGCTTGACTAATCTAATTTCTCCACTCCAGGTTTCACAAGGGTAAAATCAAAGTTCACTCCAAGCTCATTGTGGCTGTGGACTGAATCCAGTTCCTTCTGCTTATAGGACTTAGGTTCCCATTTTTCTTGCTGGCTATCAGCTGAAGATTAGTATTATCTCCAAAACACTTCACTTCAGTCCTTACATTAGGGTCCCTACAGGTTAGAGCTAGCAATGATATGCCAAATCCTTCTCACTTTTGTAATCTCTGATTTTCCCTTCTGCCACATTTTTTCTTCTCTTCTCCCTCTAGCAAGAGAAAGTTCACTGTTTTTGATAGCTCAATTGATAAGATTGGGTCTACCTAGATAATTTAGGATGATCTGCCTATCTTAAGATTCATAAGCATAATTATATCTGCAAAGTCCCAAAGTCATATAAGGTAATATACTCACAGGTTCCAGGGATTAGGGCTTGGACATCTTTAGAGAGGCCCTACCCACATCACTATTATTTTATATGTTTTTGAATATTTTTTGATATGTCATAAATAACATTTTTCAAGTTAAATAATTATCATTCAATGTTTGAATGAACTAAAAACTTCAGATTAACCTAAATGTGAGAAAAATCCGGTTAAACTTTTAAGACTAGAATGTGATTTAGAGTACAATACAACTGTTTTCCTAGTCTTAATTTAAGAATAAGGTATATAAAATCAACATTTATAAACTTTAAACATACATATATACCAAGGTTTTTTTGTCCTATTTTCCTGTTACTGAACAAAGTATATATATGACTCAGTTGTATCATTACCGTAGTCCCATCTTATCTACAGCTTTGCCTTCTGTGGTTTCAGTTACCATGATCAACTGTGCTGCAAAAACATTAAATGAAAAATTCTAGAAATAATCAATTCATGAGTTTTAAATTGTGCACCATTATTAGTAGTCTGATGAAATCTCACACCCTCCTGCCCAGTCTCACCCAGGATGTAAATTACCTTTTTGTCCAACTGATCCATGCTATATATGCTACCTGCCCATCAGTCATCAACATTATCTGCTCCTGACATCCAACCATCAACACTGCCATGGCTTGATGATCCGGGATCACCGGAAAGCAGCTAATCCTTCTGACAAATCTTCAGAAGTTCAATATTAGCCTAATACTACATCACCTATGCCATTTGCCTCACTTCATCCATCAAGTAGGCATCTTCTCATCTCACATCAACACAAGCAGAAGGGAGTATAGTGCAGCAAGGTATTCTGAGAGAGAGAGAGAGAGAGACCCCATTCGCATAATTTTTATTACAGTACATTGTTATAATTGTACTATGCTATTATTAGTTATTGTTATTAATATTTTACTATGTCTAATTATAAATTAAACTTTATCATAGGCATGTATGTGTAAGAAAAATAGAGTGTATATATGGTTTGGTACGATCCATGGTTTTAGGCATCCACTGGAGGTCTTGGAATGAAACTTCTGGTGGATGAGGGGAAACCGTTTTATATTACTATGAGTTTACTCTATCTCCTCTTATCTCTCTCCTTTCTGTTTGAGTTCATGAAGCAGTTTTTTTACTGAATCAGATTTAGTGTTTGCCAGAACCTGAAATCCTTTGACTCTGCAAAATACAAGCACATCTGCTGGTAAAAATTGCCCATCCTTTTCAGGAAACCTAGCTGTTAACATGTGGGTTTTTGAAACAGACAGAAGACTGAATGTGGGCCAAAGTACTTAGTAGTTTTAGAATCTTTGAATACTTAAACAGCAAAATAAACTTCTGTTCTAGTTCCTCATTTGTAAATGAGTTTAATATTAGCTCCCTGACAGGACTATGGATAGTGACTGTAAAATGTTTAGCATTGTGTGTGGAATATAGTTAATAGAAAGTCAATGATGGAAGATGTTATTTTTCCTAAGAAAACTTTTACTGCAGGGGATCAGTGAGAAACATGCCTTTATTGCTATAAAACATCAAAAGAGTTTTCTTTGTGCACTTAAAACTTGTTTTCATAGATATGTCCATGTATTGTATTTCCAGTGTCTTTTTCTGCATTGTTTCTTATCTCTGACCTTCTATTTAGATCACTTTTCTTCTGATGAAATTCATTATTCAGAAATTCTTGGCTGCCAAGTGGTGGCTCATGTCTGTAATCCCAGCACTTTGGGAGGCCGAGGTGGGTGGATTGCTTGAGTTTGGGAGTTTGAGACCAGCCTGGACAACATGGCAAAACTCTGTCTCTACTAAAAATATAAAAATTAACTGGGTATGGTGGTGTTCAGCTGTGGTCCCAGCTACTCAGGAGGCTCCTGAGCCCGGGAGGCAGAGGTTGCAGTGAGCAGACATCATTGCCACGGCACTCCAGCCTGGGTAACAGAGCAAGACTCTGTCTTAAAAAAAAAAAAAAAAAAAAAAAAAAAAAAACTTTTAGTGAGTGTCTGATAGCAGTAAAGTCTTCAGATTTTGTTCATCTTAAACTAGTTTGATTTTGATTCATAACTTTATTCTCGAAAGATTCCCCCCAGAGTCCCGTCCCTTCCCTTGGCAACCTCCCCCTACCACCCCCGCCATGCACTGGGTATAGAATTCTAAACTGACAGCTGTTTTGTCAATTTGATATATTTTGTCAAATATATCAAAGATATATTTGATTGTCCTGTGATTTCCATGATGGCCTTGAGAGGAGAGGTCAGCTCTCATTCCAACACTCAATTATTCAAAGGAAACTTGCCTTTTATTTTCCCCTTGTTCTGGCAACTTAAAACATTTCCTTTTTGTCTTTAGTGTTTTGTTGTTTTAATATTATGTACTTAGGCTTGGCTTTCTTTTTATTTATCATGCTTGGAATTCATCTGGCTTCTTGAAGCTATGAAATGGTATTTTTATATCAGTCCTAGAAGACTTTCAACCTTCTACTCTTCTAATATTGCCTCTACCCAATTATCTTTCTTTTTCCTTTTGGGACTCTAATTACATGTTTGTTAGACTCTCTCAATGATCTCTTCCATGTCTCTTAAGTTTGTTTCTCTTTCTCTCTCTCTCTCCCCCTCTCATTCTCTTTTTCATTTTTCATCCATTTTTTTCTTCCAGTGATGCATTTGGAGAGTTTCATAACAGCTCACAAATGCTTTCTTCAAGTGTATCTAATTTGGTTTTATAATCTGATATTAAACCCATCCATTTAGTTTCGGTTTTAGTTATTGTAATTTTTATTACTAGCATCTCTGTCTTCTTTTTTTTTTTTAATTTTATTTTTTTAATTTATTTATTATTATTATACTTTAAGTTGTAGGGTACATGTGCATAACGTGCAGGCTTGTTACATATGTATACTTGTGCCATGTTGGTGTGCTGCACCCATCAACTCATCATTTACATCAGGTATAACTCCCAATGCAATCCCTCCCCCCTCCCCCCTCCCCATGATAGGCCCCTGTGTGTGATGTTCCCCTTCCTGAGTCCAAGTGATCTTATTGTTCAGTTCCCACCTATGAGTGAGAACATGCGGTGTTTGGTTTTCTGTTCTTGTGATAGTTTGCTAAGAATGATGGTTTCCAGCTGCATCCATGTCCCTACAAAGGACACAAACTCATCCTTTTTGATGGCTGCATAGTATTCCATGGTGTATATGTGCCACATTTTCTTAATCCAATCTGTCACTGATGGACATTTGGGTTGATTCCAAGTCTTTGCTATTGTGAATAGTGCTGCAATAAACATACGTGTGCATGTGTCTTTATAGCAGCATGATTTATAATCCTTCGGGTATATACCCAGTAATGGGATGGCTGGGTCATATGGTACATCTAGTTCTAGATCCTTGAGGAATCGCCATACTGTTTTCCATAATGGTTGAACTAGTTTACAATCCCACCAACAGTGTAAAAGTGTTCCTATTTCTCCACATCCTCTCCAGCACCTGTTGTTTCCTGACTTTTTAGTGATCGCCATTCTAACTGGTGTGAGATGGTATCTCATTGTGGTTTTGATTTGCATTTCTCTGACGGCCAGTGATGATGAGCATTTTTTCATGTGTCTGTTGGCTGTATGAATGTCTTCTTTTGAGAAATGTCTGTTCATATCCTTTGCCCACTTTTTGATGGGGTTGTTTGTTTTTTTCTTGTAAATTTGTTTGTGTTCTTTGTAGGTTCTGGATATTAGCCCTTTGTCAGACGAGTAGATTGCAAAAATTTTCTCCCATTCTGTAGGTTGCCTGTTCACTCTGATGGTAGTTTCTTTTGCTGTGCAGAAACTCTTTAATTTAATGAGATCCCATTTGTCAATTTTGGCTTTTGCTGCCGTTGCTTTTGGTGTTCTGTCTTCTTAAAATATATCACTTTTAACATGATTTTGCCTAAAAATATATTCAAATTATCTTTTGTTTATTTAAATATAGCCAATGGAATTATTTTAGAATATGTATCTGATAATTTCAACAGATCAGTTTCTATTTTCCACTGTTTGTGTGTGTTCTCACTCAAATGCTTTGTTTTCTTGTGAAATGTATTACCTCCTATTTTGTATTAGTCCCTGATTTTTTTTTTTAATTTATACAGCGATATATTAAGGCATAGAATGATGGTGACTTCCTCCAGAGGAAATTTGTGTTTGCTTTGGTCAGGCAGATGGAGGTTTTTACCAGACCAGATGTTTGGTCCACCTAACTGATGTAAATTTGGCTGCACATCTGAGCAAGGATTGGTTTGTGATTGCAGCCTCTTGAATTTTTTTTTTCTTTTTTTTTTTTTTTACCACCTCTGCTCAGGCCTAAGAAACTTTGTACTAACTTGGTTTTAGAAAGGTGGGATAGGATCATTTAAGGTTCCAGATTAATACGGGGAGGGTTTTCTGTTAGATTCCCAACCTGACATGTTTCCTGGATTTTCACTTATTTTTCTAAGTGAAAATGTAAAAAACGTCACCTCTACTAAAGCACAGATGTCCTCAGCCAAAAAGTAGTTTTTGCACTATATGAGTTCCCATATCTATTTGGATTTGGGGCTCTATAATTCTCTAGTTAGCTTTTCAGTTCTTCTGATATATATATATATATATATATATATATATATATATATATATATATATATTTTTTTTTTTTTTTTTTGAGACGGAGTCTCGCTCTGTCGCCCAGGCTGGAGTGCAGTGGCCGGATCTCAGCTCACTGCAGCTCCGCCTCCCGGGTTTACGCCATTCTCCTGCGTCAGCCTCCCGTGTAGCTGGGACTACAGGCGTCCGCCACCTCGCCCGGCTGTTTTTTTTTGTATTTTTTTTTTAGTAGAGACGGGGTTTCACCGTGTTAGCCAGGATTGTCTGGATCTCCTGACCTCGTGATCCACCCGTCTCGGCCTCCCAAAGTGCTGGGATTACAGGCTTGAGCCACCGCGCCCGGCCTCTGATAATTTTTTTTAAATTTAGCATTTTTGGTTTTGCTTTCAGTAGCAGAGTTGTTTACCTTGTGTTGGAAGCAGAATAATGGTCCCCCAAATATGTCCATGCTTTAATTCCCATACCTTTGAATATGTTAAGGTTGCAAATCAGCGACCTTGAGATGTGGAGATCATCCTACATTGTCCAGGTGGGTCCCATGTCATCATAAGTGTTTTCAGAAATGGAAGAGGGAGGCGAGAGAGTCAGAGTGAGGTGATCTGAGAAGGACTCACTATTACTGCTATGAAGACGGAAGAGGGCCATGAGCCAAAGAATGCGGGCAGCCTCTAGAAGCTGGAAAAAGCAAAGAAACAGATTCTCCCTTAGTGCCACCAGAAAGGAACACAGCCCTGCCAACACCTTGATTTTAGAACAGTGAGGCCCATTTCAGACTTCTGACCTCCAGAACTGTAAAAAATTAATTTGTGTTGTTTTTAAGCCATTAAGTTTGTGGCTATTTGAAATCGCAGCAATAGGGTAATAATATACTCTGCCTTACCAGAAATAGAAGCACTCCTTTATTTTATAAAGAATGTAATTAAATATTCAAAGTATGAAAATAACAAAAATGTAATTTCCAAATTTCTGATTATTTTAGACACATTATTATTTAAAATATTATAATAATAAAATAACATAAGACAGGAAAATAAAGACTTTTTTGTCTGATCCAATTATTTAATTTTGTTTTTTAGTATTAGTAACTGAAACTCCTTACCTTAAATCCAGATTGATTTAAAGCTAAAAGACAAAATTTTCCAAAAGGAAACCAAATGTACTTATTTCTGGCAAAGGATAGAAACTGAATTTTTTTTGTAGGGCCCCTTACTCCAGAGTTATGAAACTAAGAATGAAATTTTTGCTAAAAATGTTATCTTGATATTTTTAGCAAATAAAAACCTAAATAACCACAGCTTTGATCATTTACTGTATGCGAGTTTTTGTGAGCGCTTTTACATTTGTTTAAATAACATTACTGAATCAAATTATTCTTTAAATTAAAACCAAACTTGATCTTTTTAAACTGTGCCAAGTTACTCAGCCTCACTGCTATGTGTTTGCTCATAGCAGCTGCTAATCCAGAAAGAACTGGCACTAAGCATGCGGGGAGCTTGGGGTGGAATCCTGTGACACACCATGATGAGCAAAGATTTCCTTCCAGAGAGAATATGATATATTTTTCATCCTAAAATTTATATGAAGCTGAAGGGATATAAACGTATGTAGTGTTAATTTGGAAACCTGCAAATATGATATTGGGAAAATTAAACCTTACTTCTGCTGAAACTGGAGCCAGTATACTTTCCAATAGAGCACATATTTATTAAAGATAGGGAACAATGTTTATTAAATGGCATAATGATCATTGATTGAGGCACATTAGGCAAGCCAGTTAATTTCTCTGGGCTTTATTTGTATTATCTCTAAAATGATGAGGAATAAATATAATAATAACTAAGGTTATTTTCTCTCTAATAGCCTATTTTAGAGAGGGTATATACACAAATCTATACATACATGTATATGTACCTGTATTATTACATTACATAGAAAACACTAATAGTTAAGGACCCATCTTCTCTAACATTTTGCGTATTTCTTTAAAAATAAAATTCAGTGAAAACAACACCTGACTTACGTTGGCTAGATGAGATCTTATGTTGACGCTCAGGGGAAATGGAGAAAAGTACATTTCAATAGGGCACTGGACTTTAAAGTTGGCTTAGTTTTCTCCCACCCAGAAAGTTTGTTTTATAACTCTTTTGATACGGTTGAAGATTCTCACAACACAGGAGCTGTTAAGAAAGTATAAAGTATTTCCCCTCTGCTGATCATCTTTTTTATTGGTACCTACTCAAGAATTTGGAGATGTACTCCTATGGAAAAAAAAAGGTTGGCCCTACTCAGCTTGTCTGTCTGTAAAACTGCTCAGTAAGGATAATGATGGTTCTTCATTCTGTGTGCCTGTAGTTGCAATTAAGATGTTCCCCAAAGGATTTTTAGCAGGGTTTGTCTTCCTATAAAGGCCATGTCTCTTTCATACTGAGCGTTTAATAAATAACTAGTCTAAGGAACTATTGCTGATGAACTATTGCTTGATGTGAGTGATGGAGCAAATGATTTCAGCCCAGTGCCTGAATACTTGGGATAATTGCATGAGTACTAAAGTTGCTTACCATTAACAAATAGTAAGCGTTTAAGTTGTGAATTCAAACCAAATCACTCCATTTGACCAACCAAAAGTCTGGACTTTGAAGTCTAACAAATTGGATTGAATCTCAGTTTTACCATACATTAACTGAATATGTTTGGGTAAATTATTTAACCACTGTGAAACTTTGTTTCTTTATCCACAATATGTAAAAAACATTGGTAGCTTCCAAGAGTTATGTGAAAGCCTTTGAGAACTATAAAACATAACACATTTGTTGTTATATTTTCATTATATGTGCTGTAATAATAATATCAACAGATACAGGAAAATTCAAGAGCTTTGGTTAACAGGAAAGTATGTGGTTTCATTGTTTAACATTTTGATGAAACGTCGCTTTTATGAAAAATAATTTAAAGGCATAAATCTTGTTTTTAGAAAGCTTACAGTAAATTGAGACAAACAAATGAGACAAGCAAATGAGACAAGCAAATAAGTTGATACAAGCAAATAAGACGACAAACAGTTACTGTGCATAGTGAAAAACACCATGATGTAGGTAGATAGTAAGCAAATGCTGTAAGAGTATAGAGGTGAAATCTGATATTGGCAGGTCAGAAAAGTCTTCTCAAATGAAGTAAATGAGCAAAACCTTAAAAACAGAAGAGTGGGGGTAAGGTCAGTAGGTGAAAGGGAGAAGGAGAAACTTTTTAATGGTAAAAAATATGCAAATTTATAACAAATTGTTTATATTCAGAGAGCAACCAAGGATTTGGATGGGTGGTGCTTGTGTGAGGAGTAAAAGTCTGAATGTTAAGGGATAAACATACAGGATAAGCAGAATTTACTCCATTCTGAAATTATAGAACAGACGTACTTTAAATAAAGAAATGACATAAATAGATTTGCTCTTTTGGACATGTTTCCTGGCAGCCTGTGGGTAATGGATGGAAAACTGAAGGGGTGCAGTGAGGACCAGCAAGCCTGGAGGCATTGAAGCTTGTGGGGAAATTCCAGGTACTTAGAAAGTGGGGAGAGAATAGAGTTAGGTCAAATCATTAGGCATTAGGAACTAATAGCATTGACTTGAGAGAGACATAAAATAAAAACTCCATCACACTTGTTTACTGATTGGTCAGAGGTGCGATATGAAGAAGGGATGGGTCTTATTTAGTCTTGTAAATTTCTGAATTGGTGAGTCCATATTTGCACTGAGATGGAAACCCAAGAAAAGGCAAGGATCTGAAAGGAGAGATACTGAGTTTATTTGTGGGCATGTTTATTGTGAGATATCCATATCTCAGTTGCAAATCTGTAACTCAGGAAAATAGGTGAGAGCGGAAGGTGTAAATTTGCATGTCAGTTTGAAGATAGTAATTGAAACTACATACATAGAAGCAATCACCTTGGGAAATGTTTTATTGTTCCTTGCTTTAATACAATTATATGATTAGGTAATTATAATGTCATTCCTATAGGCTTCATAAGAAAAAAAATCTAGTATACTTTAATGATTTATTTCAGAACATCCTCATTAGTTTTAAAATAAATCAGTTAGAGTCCTGTTCTTTTAGAGTTTAATTGATTAGCCCATCTAAATAGAGATGTTTTATTCACCACTGGCACTGTCACTTTTAGGATAAATATTTTGAACTGTATTTATAAGTAATGGTAAATGCCTATTTTAACTTTTTACCATGTGATAAAATTGGTGATTCAAGGTTTCTTCCAAATAGATGGGCTTGGCTTGAAGACACGTCATGTTAAACAAGAATTCCCACATTTTATGGCCACAGAGCAGTCTGTCGTAAGGGAATATAAATTATATCTTTACCTCTCACAAGACTGTTAAGAACTAGATAACTAGACTGGATAATAAGATATTATAATATATGGATGTCATCATCATTACTAGTAGATTTGTCCTATTAGTGATGGGTGAATTGCAAAATTACAAATGGAAACTTATTTTTTGGAATCACTTTATAATTATTTCATTTTTGAATAATTTTAAGTGTAGACATTTGTAAACTTTTTGATATTAAAATTCACCAAAATTCAGTATACTTTAATGATTTTTTATTTCTCATGATTGTAATGTATGCATTTAATATTGCAAACTATTTTATACAAAGAAAGAGTTCATTACCTCTGTTATGATGATTACAACTTATTATAATAATATTTTATACACTAACTGTATAAATTATGTTTCTCCAACAGCCCTTTCCAATGTGGCATACTTAGCATAATAAAATAGAAATCTTAGTTTAGGGACATATTCCTCAGCCTATAAGAACTAGTACAATCTACAATAGTAGGTGAAAATTTAAATTGTGCTAATTCTAAACATTAAAATCTAACTATTTGAAGCATTAACAATCCTTAATAGTGTCATAAATCATATTAACTTTTTAGCAAGGTAACACAAATTGCCATATTTTGTGATGTGTTTTTTTTTTTACACAGTCATATTCTGTTATAAGTGAAATTGGGCTCCAGGCCAAGGAGAAATTTGGAGAACTTTTAAGTTTGAGAGACTGTCTCATAGCTGGAAACCACCCCAAAGTGGATTGATCGCAGAAGAATGTGTTTCCTATTATCCAGTTCTCTACCAAACTATTTTTTTGTAGCTTGAAAATAATAAAGATTTCATAAGCCCCAAGAGGTCTTTTTTGATCCATGAATGAAGTTACCCTGGATTCATATAACAAAAATCTGACTTCCTTTCAGCCATTGAAATTCAAAACCCTTCCATTTATTAGTATGAAATAAAAAAATCCTTCAAAAAATGTCAAAACGTTGCATTTAATGAAGTCAATGTCAGTGCATGCCACAGTTTTGATTCCACTTAAGATGAGTACAATATGATGTGAAAGGAAATGTAAAGTGAGTAATGGCAGTCAGCTAATTAAAGTAGATATTGAAGGATGCAATCAGTTTAGCCTTGAAATTATTCTTTAAAGTTTTTCTTAATCAAAAGATATACTTTTTAAAGTCATCACAAAATTTATTTTACTCATATTTAAATGTTTAGAATTTATGAATTACCAGAAAAAATAAGATATTTGATTTTTTGGTTGCTTTAAAATTTTGTTACCTGGAATTTTAAAATGAAATCAATCTTTAAAAAAAGATTTGTTCTTCTAGTTTGTTCATGTACCCATAGTGCCATTTTACTCATGATTCATTATACATTCTTAATGCCTTTCTGGAGGAAAAAACAAGTACAGTTCACAGAATCTTCTGTATGATTTCTCTAGAATTATAGTCTTCATTTATATTGACACAGTAGAAACGGAGTTGCTTATATAACTATAGTAACCTAATAAATTAGTTGCGTGTCTACAGTAAAATCCAGATCTTCTTTACAAATTCTATATCAGATATATAGCCAAATCATATAAATATATATAGGATTGTAATTTTGAAGTAATTTCCCTCACAGTAAAATTGGAAATTGTTATTCATATTTTGTATAACCATTTGACTCACAGGAAGTAACTACAAAAAACACAAGTTTTAAAAACTGGCACAATCACTCATTTTGCCAGGTGAAAAGAAATTGATGCAACATGTTGAACTTTGATCATTCATGTTTCACCAGTGAACCCAGATGCACGGAAAATACTTTACTCAAATTGCTCACAATAAGTGCCAATCCTCATTTTTCCATATCAAGGAGAGATGGGGATATGGAAAAATATATAAAATTGGCAGATAATCTTCAAATCTTATTTTAGGCAATACTTTTCACTTCCTGTCCTATCAAACTTTTTTTTTTTTAACCAGACTGCCTAACAAGGTTGCCTTCTCCTTGCCCCTGCCTGCCCTCTGGTGGAGAGCAGCAGGATGGTAAAAGGAAAATAAGGAGAAAATCCATGATGAGATGAATAAGTCCTTAAGATAGGTGCAACCACAAGTTACTGGATAATCACTTCTAGTAACACTTTTATTTATATATTTCAAATATAACTACATATGCTTAATATTAAATTTGGTTTTAACTACTAAATGTCAACTAGCTCATCCTACTTTGAGACAGCAGGAAGGAAACCCTGGGGGAAGGGGGAAGCAAGAGAAAATTGTTATCCAGTGTGCTCTCCAAGATTTAACTAAAGCATTTGTTAGAGTTGACTTTCTTCTTAAACATTTTGTGTTACTGAAATAATATAATAATGCCTCAGATTTTCATGAGAATATATGATGGTGGGCTAGAGGAAGGCTTATCATTTTCCAGTTCTGTATTTTTTAGTTGACTATTTACTAGTAATTTCCTCTCCATTCATGCTGAGAACATCCTATAAAATAAAAGTGTCAGTTTCTTTGAGTTCATTGGACTATTGACAAATCATGGCCCTATGAAGTTTGAATCAGGGACTTTTGAAATAGATATACCAAACCCTTGACTCATAACGAAAACCGAATAAATAAGATTTTTATTATAAATAATCTGACAAACCCAAATATTTCCATTTTATCTTCCCTATATTTCTGTAATAAAACTGATGGAACAAACCCCAAATCATCACCATTTAGTAATAACAAAATTGAAAACTCAAAAATGCTCAGTTTTCTTTATACCAACAGATTTGAGATTGTACCCCAAATTTCTGTCCTGGTTTGGCCTTGAATTTCAATTCAATTCTTCCCTTCCACAGCTGTTTGCTGGGTACGCTGTTATTTAAATAATGGGGCTCTGTGGAGAAGACCTCAAGGGAGTTTGAGGGGATAGAGAGAGCTGGAGAAGAGAAAGGGATAAAAGAGTATTTAAAAGATGAAACAAATGTTATGAGTTTATGTAGGTCAAGACATTTAAAGTTAACTTTCATTTGTATTGTAATGGGGGAATTTTTTGACTATTAATGTTTTGAGCAGAGAGCCCACTTATTTCATAGAATTAAAAATTAAGAGGATACCGTCAAGCATTGGATAAAGGCATTGATGTGGTCTTGTTATATGTAAAAGAACTGAAAGTTGAACTAACACAAGTTTATATTTTAGACTTGGGCCTCTAGGAGTTCATGGAAAATAGTATGGGATATTTTGAGCTATTAAAGATATACCCACAGGCCTATTGTCGTCCAGACCTATATCATGATTTTAACAAGTATAAGAGATTATCAGAGAAAGAATTGATCCTCACAATTAAACACAGCAACAAGAATATATGTGTATGTGTTGTGTGTGGGAGTAAGCATACAGGAGTATACTGCATGTATTTCTTTGTATCTTTCTTTTCTACCAAACATTTCTAAAGGCAGGGCTAACTTAATATTTCATTTTTCCATAGCTTGTATCAAGTTCCCCATGCTCCACTTTCTTCTTCTGCTTTTCAACACCTTCATATCCCTCACATTCTTTTATGGCAGAGCACAACTC
Organism: Macaca nemestrina; assembly: GCF_043159975.1. Lineage (NCBI taxonomy): Eukaryota > Metazoa > Chordata > Mammalia > Primates > Cercopithecidae > Macaca > Macaca nemestrina. The sequence goes on along the minus strand of NC_092128.1, from coordinate 86,069,490 downwards.
TCTCACTTTTTCTAACAAGAAACACACATTGCAGTTAAACAGCCGAGGTCATCCCCATGCTCGCGTCACAGGTCAAGCAAGATCACTTACATTTTTTAGGGGGTCACTTCTTCTCACTGGGTGGGATATGACCTTTTTCCTGTTTCTAGAAAAGAAACCACCCCAGATGTTCACCACCCCTTCTCTCTCGCGCTCTTTTTTGTTTCCATTCTCTTCCTTGTTTGATGCCAAACACACACTTGGACATTCATCTTGCTAGTATTTTCCTACTATGTTAAAAAAGATTGATCTGTATTTTTACCTAATGTATCTTAAATACAAAAAATAAGCCAAAAATACTCACAGAAAATCTGACATTTAATTACACTTTAGGGGATAGATACTATTTTATAATTTGAATGTACCATTTGGAAAACTTCTTGGTATTTTTAGCATATTATAAAGTCATTATTAAGATACATTTCTCTCTGCATCTGTGCTGCCATCTTAATATCATCTGTGGGCTGCACTTTTTTTTTTCAAAACCATCTGCATTTTGAGCTGTCTTTTGAGAAATAGCTGTAAGAATACAATTAATTATATTCTCCCTGTGTGGATTGTTCCTCCTGGGTTTTCACTGACCATCCCAGACGTTCAGCTTTCGAGATCCTTCAGATTTACTCCCTGAATACAACCAAGTTTGCAGTGGTTCTGTACTGATTACAAATATATAGATACTTTTCCTGACTTTATTTTGACAAACATAGTCAAGATGTAATGCCTGCAGAAATTATTACTATCAATAACAATTTTATGGCTTCAGTCCTATCTTCTTTATGAAGCTCAACTCTAGTTGACTGGTCCATGACATACATGAATTGAACACATACTGTATGCCAGCTACTGTACCATATGATGGAGGTACAGCAGTGAACAAAACAAAACAAAACAAAGCCAAACCAAACCAAACCGCTTCTCTTCATGGAGCTTACAGTCTAGTGAAAATAGTCTTTAAATTGAAAACAGCTAATATATTAGAAAATAAATACCCGCTTTGTAAAAAGTACTGCGCTAAAAGCTCTATTTCAGTCTCCTTAATTTATGCATTTTTTAAATTCTCATTTTCAAAGATTTTAATCTTTAAGTAACATTTGCATTTTCATTTCTCTTATTATATTTTGAAGTTTGTTCTTATTAAGTTCTAGAGTTAGAACAAAATAATAAATTTTGAAATAAGAAAATCTGGTGGAAATCCCGTATACTTTTTGTTGCCACACCAACTTTATTATACCCCAACTTTATTCATACCCTGTTAAAAATCCATAACCAGTATAATTTTTGAAAAAAGTTCATGGTCTAATTTTTGGTTAGAAGATTAATTCTGTAAATTAAAATCACATTTCTCTTGATATGACACATTTTTTCCCAAAGAATGTTTTTTTTCATTTCAGAGGTAAAAAATATTTGAAGACCAGACTAATAGTTTATCTTAAAGAGAAATTCTCAAATTCTATACTTAAAATTCTAATAAGTATCAATTAATTCATTGACTCGAAAGGATGATTAATATTTTGATTGTGAATTATAAAATAAAATAAAATGCTAGCAAAAACAGGCAAACTCGTATGTACCCAAGAGTTTTATCAAATCTCATTATATTATATCCACTTAATATATTTTAAGTAAATAAAACATTATGAAAAAGTTGAGGAGCTCTCTTTACATACTCTCCAGTGATACTACTTCCCTTCTTTCAGCACCAGAAGTAACTTCAGGCAGGATGACATCTTGACTTTCATGAGCCTTAGGCACTTTTGCCTTCTTGAGCCCATTTCTATATAATAAAAAATTATATTATACAACTGTTAAAAAATTTAACCATAAAAATATTATATTATGCAACCGTGTTTACAAAAAGATGGATGTAATTCAGATTGGTTTCATTGTTATATATCCAATATTATTATAGTCATTTTTTCTTCTGGTTTTAAAAGAAATGAAAATTAAAATATTTCCATTATCCTCTAAAAGTATCGTGGACCCTCAGCACTGTGACTCTTGTTCCCAGTGGATAACTCAGCCCTGAATTCAACTCTTAGCATTCCTTTGCTTTTGCTTGTATATTCATCTGTATAAATTGTTAAATTACCACTTATTGTATTGGTTTTAGAAAATGTATTGAGAACTAGTTGCATAATTTTGGTTGGTTTTTTAAAAAACAAGCAAACAGTATTTGCCTTTATTTTGAGAACATATTCAGCATTTGCTTTCTTTTTTCTGTTTTCTTTCTTCCTTCCTTCTTTTCTTCCTTCCTTCCTTCCTTCTTTCCTTCCTTCCTTCCTTCCTTTCTTTTTTGAAAGAGAATCTCTCTCTGTCTCCCAGGCTGCAGTGCAGTGGCGTGATCTTGGCTCACTGCAACCTCTGCTTTCTGGGTTCAAGTGATTCTTCTGCCACAGCCTCCCGAACTGCTGGGATTACAGGCATGTGCCACCATACCTGACTAATTTTTGTATTTTTAGTAGAGAGGGAGTTTCAGCATGTTGGCCAGTCTGGTCTCAGAACTCCTGACCTGAAGTAATCCACCTGCCTCAGCCTCCAAAAGTGTGGGATTACAGGCACGAGCCACCACGCCCAGCCAGCATTTGCTTTTAAATTAGTATCAATAACACTTTTAATTTCACCCACAAACACACACAATCACTGAAATAACATAAATATAGAAAATATTTCTTAAATGTATGATTGTTTTCTGGAGCATAAAAAGGTGTTGGCTTGTGTCCTCCAGTGGAAAATTCCTCTGTGTATATGTGTGTGTCTATTTAAGAGAGAGACAGATAGATTCAGCTGATTCCTTAGTGTTGCTTGTAATATACAGCAAATTTACACTAAAATGTTGGCATGTTTGGAGATTAATCCCTGGAAAAAAGTACATTTTGCCACGGAGAGAGTGTGTGCTGTTGTTTGGCTTTAGAGTTCAGTGCTATAATTTGTGTCATTTTTTTTGGACAAGCAATACTACAGAATGTCATCCACACCTTTAAGATTTGCTAATTTCCTCCAGGAGTTTTGCTCTTTCTCATGCCAGTTAATGGTAGAAAAATAGCTTCTTCCATTCATCAGATGAGGTAATGCTCTGTTACTATTCACATTTGAATGTAGTATGAGTGTTGTATTTAAATGATACTAGCAAGAAGAAAAATTACTGCTTTCTTTTGAAGATTATTTCTGTGCTTTCACTCTTTAAGGATTTTAAAATAACTGTAGCAAGCATTTTCTTGAATTTTTTTTCAGTTTTCTTCACCTTTATTAAGTAACAATGAATGTGTCAGCCACTTATTCAAGACTTTGAAAATGTCAATACAACTATGATAATCTAATCCCATAATGTAGCTGCTATGTCTAAGAGTATGCTTTGATGTTCAACATTTGCAAATTTGGTTAAGCTCCCAAACCATCAATCTCGACTCTATGTTTGTTGGTGAAAGACACTAACCAATTTTGCTATTGTGAACTTTACTGTAGTAGACCTACTTGCTAGCAACTAAACATAATCAGCACTTCCCTCACTGCACTTTAATTTTTTCCCTTCTATCTGATATTTCTAACTTGATCTCTTGGGTATCTCTTTGTTCCAATCCTAGCTGTCTTTCCAAGTCTTAACTCAAATGCTATAGACTCCTTAAAATCTTCCTTATTTTCTTTCCATTACTTCCACCTCTATTTTTCCTCCATTCTTCCACCCTATCAAGATGGAAATATTTTTCTCTTCTCGAATTCCATGCTTTGGTCACTTTCTATTTAATGGTATTCACAGCTTTCTTCCCTATGTAACTATTTGCCCATATAAGTCTCTTCTTTACATGTTCTTGTCTGCTAAGTAAGAAGAAAGGATATATATTTTTTTCTTTCAGAGTCTTGCTCTGTCTCCCAGGCTGGAGTGCAGTGGCTTGATCTCAGCTCACTAAAACCTCCACCTCCTGGGTTCAAGCAATTCTCCTGCCTGAGCCTCCCGAGTAGCTGGAACTACAGGTGTGTGCCACCATGACCAGCTAATATCTTTTGTATTTTAATAGTGACTGGGTTTCACCGTGTTGCCCAGGCTGCTCTAGATCTCCTGAGCTCAGGCAATCTGCCCACCTCGGCCTCTCAAAGGGCTAGGATTATAGGCAAGAACCACTGTGCCTGGCCGTATAACACATACTTCCAATCCATCAAACACAGCATTAGCACTTAGTGAACGCTCATGTGAGAAATGGATACCAGTCGTTAGTACTCACAGATTAGGTGCTGAGATAGAGTTGAGTAATTTACTACATATCTTCTCTCAAGGTGTTCAGAGAGTCTGCTCGGGGACACAAAGAAAAAACAAATTATGGCAAACCACTCTTGCCAGTATTACATAAGTATAAACAGTGAGCACAGGTCCGAGAAAAAGACCTAAATATTTTGGGCAATGCACTTTACTTTCATCGAAGCAATAACCTTTATATTATATTGTTATTACATTATCATATTTATTATACAGATGAGATAACTGATGCATAGTGAGGTTAATTTGCTTAGAGTAAATAACTCCTGTGTAGCAAAAATACACTTTGAATCTTAGGTCTAGTTAACCTTAAAAGATGCATGAGAAGAAAAATCCAACTACTGGGGTGTTGATGAAGGAGTGGCTAGAGATCAATTTCAAAAAGAGGTTACACTTGTGCTGAGTCTTGAAAGATGCTTAGTAATCACAAAGTAACGAGACCTGGGGGACAATAAGGAGAACAGACATGAAGTGTGAAATATCAAGGGGAGTTAAGTAAATGAAAATAGTTTACTGTGAGTGAGACAAAGAGTGATGAATTAGAGAGGTGGACAATAAGAAGGTCAGAAGAGACATTATACTAAAACAGTTGTATTCCAAATCAGTAATAATGTATTTCAGACAGAAGAATAGAATGGTCATTGTTACTTTATTAGATTGGAGGCAGGTATGACAATTAAGAGGCTATAGCTTAAAATTACTGAGTGGCTTGATACAGAAAAACATAGACTGGGCGTGGTGGCTCATGCCTGTAATTCCAGCCCTTTGAGAGGCTGAGACTGGTGAATTGTTTGAGCCCAGGGGTTCAAGACCAGTCTGGGCAACATGGAGAAAACCAGTCCCTTCAAAAAATACAAAAATAATCTGGGCATGTTGGCACACACCTGTAGTCTGTAGTCCCAGCTGCTTGGGAGGCTTAGGTGGGAGGAGTACCTGAGGCCTGGAGGTCAAGGCTGCAGCAAGCCATGATTGTGCCACTGCACTTCAACCTTGATGACAGAGTGAGACGCTGTCTCAAAAACAAACAAACAAACACACACAGACACACAAACGAAAAATCATAAAAGAGGTATGAGATAATTAGAGGATAAAGTTGATCACACTGGTTGAGTGATTGAAGTGGTTTGAAGGCTAATTATTAAGAGGGGAGAAAGCTGATTTAGTAGAGTAGACAATATAGTTAAATTTATGTGTTGAGCTAATTAAATATTCTTACTGTATTTTATATCACATTAATACCATTATAAGGAAACTTGATATTTTATACCAGTATGATGCTTGTTATACACAAGTAGTCTATGTGTTTCTCAGTTTTAAAGATATGCTCTTCAAAACACAGAGGACATCAATTTGTATGGCTCATGTTACTGACTTATCTAGAATTAAAGTATTGCCTTTAGAAGGGAATGTTCTTACAAATGGACTAAAACATCTCCTTTGAACATTGAATTCAACATTCTTTGTAAGAAGAAATATTTAACCAATAAGAATAGCCTCCCTGGCTATTTGGATTTTATGTTAGTTCAATATCTATTATTTATTCTTTATACAAACCTCATTCACTCATGTTTGCCTACTTTCCAATCAACTCATTAAATGCATATACTTCTCTTTCCATACATGACAATGATTTCATGGAAATATTCTTAGAGTAAATACATTCATAATTGTTTGAAAACCTTTAACAGGGTAATGATCAAAGTTTCCCAGGAAGGGTTACGCCAGTTAGATATTTCTCTTTCCCCAGGAAAAGGATTATGCTAGTTAGATATTTTTATTTTGCTAATTTTTATATCTTATTCTCAACTTCGTGGCCAAATGCAACACTAACTTGTCTATGATTTACTCTGTAGTAAATCAAGAAAGAGTTGAACTTTTTCTTTCAAAAGCTGCATGTTTTGGCAAGCACTCAGAAGTCATTCGATGCTGAAAACTTACCAGTGTGCAGTTATAGCCCCATTTTCTGTGATGATATTTGACTTGAAAAAAGTCCATTTAAATTTTTATTCCATAATGCCAATAACTACAATAGTAAAGTGTAGCACCACCTAGGATTTATATACTCTTGTCCTTTAGAAGTATTAAAATTATTTTCCATTTTCACTGCTCTACATTTTTTACAGTCCTATGTCAGTAGGGTTGGTCTTTGATGGTAGATTCGGGGGATTTCATACTTATGCTATCTTTCATACTGAAATTAAAACAGCTAAGGAAGGGTAACTGGTGATAAGTTAATTGGAATTCTCTTTAGGTCAGTTCAGCAGGTATTTGTTGAGCAAATATTTTCTTTCTCTGCACTGATTAGGGGTGTGTGTGTGTGAGAGAGAGAGAGAGAGAGAGAGAGACAGAGAGAGAGATGGCTAGGTGGTATGAGAAATGTGTGTGTGTGTGTGAGAGAGAGAGAGAGAGAGAGAGAGAGAGAGAGACGGCTAGGTGGTATGAGAAAAAGAGATATAAATAACCATGATATCATACAAGGTAGTGTATAAATTCACATTCAAAGTACATTTGAGAAAAGGAAAAAGAGATTTATTCCAACTGAAGGATCCTAGGAAGGCTATGATGATGTGTAAAAATGGAAGAAAGAACCACAAAACACTAGTTTTGGCTTCTTTAAGACTCAAGGACAAACTTCAGCTTAGCTAAATTTGTAGTTGTGTTACTGCAGCAAGTTATTTGGTCTTCCTGAACACCAGTTTCCTAATTTGGAAAAGAGAAATAAAGTACCTACATTGTGGTTTGGGGTAGAGAGAGACTCTCAGAATTTACATTTGTTAAGTGTCTCCACTAGTTATTTCTTAATTATGTCCTTTTTATAATGTGTTTATATTGCTGTTATTATTATGCTTATTATTACAAATGTTATGTATACTATTAAAGAGGATAAAAACCATGATGTAAACCATGAGGAAGACTTTATTTAAGAAGGAGGTGAAAAAAGAGTGGCTGTCTTCACTTGAAAAGGATGGCACTGTGAGCAAGGGAATTTAGCTGTGGCAGTACAGGGCATCTGAACCTCAACTATGGTGCACAGGGAAGAAACTATTAATATCAAGCTCTAGTTGGAAAAATTCCATGTAGTTAGACAAATGAGTAAGGCACTTGTCTTATATCCTCCCCTATGTTCCCACTCTGGAACTTGTAATTTGGTCAGATAAACTTGGGGCTTGTAGGATAACATGAAAATTTTGTAAAAGTCTATCTTTTCAGAGAGTGGTCCTCTATCTCTGACATTAGCTAAAGAGTTACTCTTTTTAGGCATAATGTAGAGTGGAACTGTATTGGTTGAGAAGTTAAACTTGGTGATTGTATAGTCCCATTCACTAGAAAAGTCTGTAATTCTAGAAAAAAAAGACTAACATCTTAAGTCAGATTATTTCTATATATTTTACTTTCTGAAATATTTTTGTTTTGCTTGTAAACGTTTCTATATGTAAACATAATTGAAGAAAATTTTATATACAACAAAATTATCTGATTTTTGTTTTTATTTTCCATGTATTTATAGGTTTTGCAGGCATAATTTTTAATGACCACAAAAAATATGTGTATAAGGATGGCATTGAGCTCTGTGTAAATATTGGTGGACATTCAGGTTTCCCAATTCCAAATTTGTTTCCACATTTTGACTGTTAAAAATAAAACTAGGTTGAGCATTGCATTTCTTAAAAGCTATTTCTATAATTCTATTTACTTCAGTTAAGTTTCTAGAATTGGAATTCCTGAGTGAAGGGTTATGAACATTAAGAATTCTGATAAATATACCACTTTGCTTTTGGAAAGAATTATAACATTATACATGTTCATGAATGATGATTACTCATTAACTTTATTTCCAAAACATTTATGTATTATTTAAATCAAAATTATACTATTAATACTGAGGATTAAATTTTAGGTTACATTGTAATTCTCCAACTATTTATTTGTTCATTGGAAGCTACAGTCTGCCTCCTCCCGCTATCACCCACATTTCTTCTATCTTTCTCTGCATTATTTTTCTCCATAGCAATTATTGTATTCTAATATATTAAACCACACTTTGTCATCTTCTTTAATGTCCATCTGTCCTGCTTAAGGGCACTAATTATTGTTTATTTGCTGCCCTTTCTTCAGATTTAGAACAGTGCTTTGCTTACTTTATAGTTTGTGCTCAATAAATATTTTTTGAAGAAATAAACAGATAAATTTCTCTTTGTAGGCTTTTTTAGTCCATTAATTCTTAAAGGAGTATATATTTTCTTAATATGAATGAGGGCGGTATGCAACAAATATACAAATCATTTCTCTGTTTTATGTTCTAAAATATTTTCCTACTTTGTTGTGTGGCTATTAATTTTATATTTATATGTATATTTCAATATGGATGTTTTAAATATTTAAATAACTGTTCTTCTTTTCTTTTGCAATTATAATTATGTTCATAGTTTTAAAAATGAGAAATCTATCTCTTATTATTGAGGTATTTAAAAATATATATTTGGTTCCCTATTAGATTTTAGTTTCTTCCATAATTTTAATTATTATTTTATTATTTTATTTAGGCATTACCTAGGTTTATGATGTGGAAGTTAAAATTATGTTTTCATACTCATTGTTAAAGTATCATTTTTCGATAAATTTCATGACTTTCCAATTGTTTATGTTTGCTCTATAATGTATTAAATTATCATAAGCAGCCATATTACTTTCCATTTGTCAGATATTCTATTGATCAGAATAAATCTCTAGATACACTTTAGAATATTTTAATAAGTCTCAAACATTTCTTAATTATGTTTAGATAGGAACAGTTTTCATCTTCCAAATAAATACACAAACACTTGACACCTTTAAAGCAATCAGCCTTCCCCTCGCCTCAAATTATGTTTATCTTAAATTATTCACAATTTCAGGAAAATATTTTGTAGTATTAAGACCTTTAAAAATACATGTCACACATTTTTTTTTTTTAGTTTTTCCTATTCAGTTTGTATTTTTGTTGTTGAAATTGAGATTTTATTGTATTTTATAATTTGAAATTATCGGTATGTTAAATATTATTCTACATTTATGTTGTTCTGCAATTTATTAACCAATTTACTCTCTTGCTTTTCTGTGTTTATTTCTCATTTCTGTTTCATGTCTTCTATTGTACTTTTAAGGACCTCCAGAAATATTAGAAGATATATTGCTTTCAATTTTAATGGAATATTTCTAGCATGTTATAGCTAAGTTGTTGTGGGTTTGTATTATATGTGCTAATATCTGTAGAAAAAATCATCTCTTAAAGGTTATATATATATTCTACTATGATGAAATGCCAACTCTGTTATACTACTAATCTAAACAGTATTTACTAGCTTCTTGGCACATAGTTTGAAAAACCTGCTTTATTTTCTTGAACCTGTTCAAAGTTTTGAACTTCAAAAATTTAATTATTCATTAAATATAAGTACTTTGAGCTAAAACATCTACTTATTAAGAAATTTTAGCCACTGTTAAGCTATAAACTCTCCTTTCTTAAACATCTCTTTACTTAGACCTTCTATTAAATTCAACTTTACCTAATAACATTATTTCTTCAGAGATATTGCACCTCTGTGTGTTCTGAATACTTTAAACTTTACCCAACATTTTAAATATACACAAGTTTTAGAAACACAGAAGTATTTCAAATTGGGGATGATGAAGGCAATGTGTTATTTTAAGCAAGGCACTTGCATAAAATATTAGTTTAATACTCATTGGCAGAAAGGCCGACTACTGCTTAACCACACAAAAATACCAAAAATTAGGCATATTGTATATTGTTGTTATTCACTTATCAAATACTGATCATTCTATGAACACCTGAGTATTGAATTTAATGATTGGTGGGAAGAACAAGAGTAGAAGCTGAGATGTTAACAGTTCTTTGTAACTAGTACTCTGGTAGTTTTCATTGTTTCAACACTTTTTATAACTTACATTAATTATAGGTTGTTGCACAGAGGTAATCTGAACTTTACTAGGATTACACATGCAGAGATGATCTGGGGGCAAATAAATCCTTCTCTCGCTCTTATCCCCCACCCACATGTTCACCTTACCTAACCTGCCCGGTTTAGTTATAGGCTGAAATCCATCAGCGACACGAGAGAAATAGTGCTGTTTAATTTTAGATCTCTCCTTTAGTTTTAGTGTTTCATTGCAAGAATTATCCAGCTTCTGGGTAGGTAAAGCCTGCCCTGCCTCAGCGATGTTTACTAATGAAGGCCAGGGATATAAATGGCCAGAGTCTGGAAGGAAGATAAGCTTTAAGTAAAACTGAAACTAAGTCTTGTCTTTTGTTGAGCCTGTACCATAAAACATGGCTCAGAATGAATATATGATTGTTTGTTGTAGTAGAAGCTAAATAATAAACAACTCAGGCTAAACAGGGGGAAGAGCCAGGAGCAGTGGCTCACGCCTGTAATCCCAGCACTTTGGGAGGCCAAGAGGGGCGGATCACCCGAGGTCAGGGGTTCGAGATCAGCTTGGCTAACAAGATGAAATGCCATCTCTACCAAAAATACAAAAAAAAAAAAAAAAGTTAGCTGGACTTGGTGGCAGGCGCTTGTAATTCCAGCTACTCGGGAGGCTGAGGCAGGAGAATCACTTGAACCTGGGAGGCGGTGGTTGCAGTGAGCCGAGATCGCGCCACTGCACTCCAGCCTGGGTGACAAGAGTGAGACTATGTCTCAAAAAATAATAATAATAATAATAAAATAAAACAAAAACAGGAAGAGGAGACTGTGTTTCCAGAGACTGGAGACTCAGAGACTCTACTGATAGAAATCTTAATATTTAAATTCTTCTTTGTCTTTCTTTTTATTTTGTCCTTAGGAACTTTTCTCCTTCTCCTAAGAATAATATTTCATAAACAAGTACAGAAAGAACCTCTACAATATTGCAACATGCACTTCTTGAAGTTTAAAATATTAAAAATTGAACTCATAATAATGTTGACAGTACTACCTGTCCTCATATTTCCCTCAGTGTTAATGCTGAACAGTTTAGTTCCTCCAGTAAGAATCTCAGGAACCAATCTTACATTTTCTTTGCTCTTATCACCCAAATGCATCAGCCATTCAGCCCACTAGAACCAACAGTGTAACTGCTTCTAAGTTGTGGCTGCACATTAGAATCACCAAGGGAACTCTCAAGAGTACAAATGCCTTGGTTTCACCCCTTTCAGAGATGCTGCTGTATTTGATCTAAAGTACAGTTGGGCCGTTATACTTTTGCAACTCCCCAGCTGATTCAAATGTTTAGCCAAGATGAAGAACCACTGGTCTGAATCCTCCGGGTTAAACCCTCATCACCTCTTGCACAGCTTATTACAGCTTCCTTCTAATTTGTATTATTTTCTCATCCCTCCCACCTCACAGTATCACTCTTGTAAAAAAATCTTTGACTCCTCGTTGTCTGCAGATTATAGTCTAAATTCACCTTAGAGATTTTTAATGCATATCTTTCATTGCCTTACTTGAGTCTTCTATAATTGACAGGCAGTCGCATTCATGCCTCTCAACTCTGTCACCACAATCTACACTGGTCAAGTCCAATTCCTGAGCCCTCACTGCTGTATCCATGAATGTTATTCTCTTTCTTCTCCAGAAGGGAGTTCCTGTTTTGCCTTCATTGTTCTTCTTTTAGGTTATGTCCTTTGTGAGTATTTACCAGATGCCCACAGGCCTCTAGTTTCCTTGGCATTTGTCCCCTGATGTTTCTATGATACATTTATATGTTCATCTTCTGTGCTAGGCTGTGAGTCCTGTGAAGCTAAGTATTCTGTTTCTATCCTCTTTTTGTACTCACTGTTCAACCCCAGCAGGATTCTTATCACCAAAAAGATTTTCAGTTGACAAGTTTTTTTGTGTGTATGATAAATAAGTTGAAAATTAAAAAAATAAATTTTAATATTATAATAGTATTCCATGGGTTCTAAAGAGTTTCTTCCTCATTATTTAGGTAAACAAATAATATTTTCCATATTTTAAAAAATTCCATGTTGCAAATATTGAGTCATACTTAAGAAGATCACTATACCTGCAAAGTTAGAAGTGTAATAGAGCTGAAGAAAATGTCTGCTTTGTATAAATATTCATGTTTCAGGAATAAATAATGTGTTTTCATAGAATTATAAGGTTTCCTGTTGGATGTAATGGATAAAAGTTGTTAAAGAAAGCATTAATTTTGTCTATATATCTCTGTAGTTATGTATGTGTGAGTTAATATTTAATGTAGGTATACACACCTACCTTAGACTTAACCACAAACATTTTAATTTTAAAAAGATAAATTAAAAGTTTACATGCCATAAGAAACATAATATGCACCATCTAAGGACCTTAAGGGAAACTGTAAATATCATCAGACTTGCACATATTATTATAAGTACAGAGGGATTACTGCAGCCCAGAAAATTTATAAAGTTTGAGTTTTATTGTACGTAAGAATGAATAAAATGCGCTTTCAAAAAAACCGGAGCTAAATTTGGCTGACTGGACTTTATTATCCATCCTAATATATTATTTTCTAGCTTTTCTTTTTCTTAATAAGAACCCCTGGAAAAATAAATTGAAATTATATATTAATGGACCCCTTCTCTACAGATTCTGAATCAGGAGGTCTAGTGTAAGACCTCAAAATATCTGTGTTTAATCATCATTCGGTTTTTAAAAAATCATCACGAAAGTTTGGGAAATATTGACATAGATATAATTTAAATAATTTTTTGATGATCTGATAAAATGGACTGTGGGTATATGTGACCTATCCTATCTAAACACTATCCATAAGAAATTCACCAAATGATGTCCAATGATGATATAAACCAACTGCCTGGTGCCCATTCCTCTATGTGACCATATGCAGGCCCAGTCTCTGTTCCTTATGTTCAAGATGGACCTCACTTAAAACAACAGAAAGCACATGAGAGCCATCCAACTGCAGCTAGTAAGAAGATAATAATGAGTATATTTTATTATCTTCTCTTAGGCTTTAAGAAGTCCTTCAGAGAGAAAATTTCAGAGATTCTTATGTAATCCAAAAGTTCCTTAACAAAACGTCCTAGAAAATTTTCTATGCTCCCACACCTTCAACATCTACCAATCACCTATGAGAAAAATGTTTTAAGAAATCTTTGGCCAGGCGCAGTGGCTCACACCTGCAATCCCAACACTTTGGGAGGCCGAGGCAGGCGGATCACGAGGTGAGGAGTTTGAGACCAGCTTGACCAACATGGTGAAACCCCGTCTCTACTAAAAATACAAAAATTAGCCAGACGTGGTGGTGCGCGCCTGTAATCCTAGCTACTCAGGAGGCTGAGGCAGGAGAATCACTGGAACCAGGGAGGCAGAGGTTGCAGTGAGCCAAGATCACATCACTGTGCTCCAGCCTGGCAACAGGGGGAAAGTTTGTCTCAAAAAAAACAAAACAAAAAAAAGAAATCAACTCAAGGTGGATCAAAAACTGCACTCTCCATCCTGGGCGACATAGAGAGACTCCATCTGAAAACAAACAAACAAACAGCAATAACAACAACAAATATATATATATATATATATACACTTGGTAAGCCACAAAGTGTATATTACCTAAGAAATGGCTAAACCAGTCATTATTGTAATACTGTTACTTACTAGTAATAGCTGGAATTTTATGTCTATAAGTATATTTAATTAAATATTGTTCTTAAAAATGTACCTACTTTTTCTTTAGAAAACAAACTCGGAATCTTAATTATAGAGACAGCTATACATACATTCATAAATTTGATAATAAATAATTTATCATTTAATTCTATAAAGAAACATAATTAACATTCTAAATAAATTTATTTCATGTAACTTATTGAAAACTTAAAAGTAACGCCCTTATTGAGGGCATAATGCAAAACAAAAAACAGAAATATTTTAATGATTTAAATTGTGAATCAAGTGAATTGCTTTATGTATGGGGCTGTAACAGTAAAGATTTCATTTTTTGTAAATAAGAAGAAAGAAATATCTCTGCCATTACTGTTAAGATTTGAAAACAATAGGAAAAGAAAATACTAAGAGTGGAGAAAAAATGTTTCAAAATAAGCCAAAAATGTCAGGTAATAGAACAACAACGCACTTAGCAAATCTCTGACTACCAGAATTTTGGATCAACTCCCAGGTTTGGGAGTTGGATGAAACTGGTGTGATGTTTGCCAAAACTTATGGAAGCTTTAAATATATATATATATGTTTTTTAAAAAGGCCTCTGTTTAAAAAGATGTGAATGTTCTTTCTTCTCCATACATAGTTTGTCTGTCTTCTTTTTTTTGTTGTTTTTTCAGGATGATTTAATCTTCAAATCTATTGCTATAATATATTCAATCATTTATTTTGAAGGCATGTAAAAGTGGTGATTAAAATTAAACTGAAAAAATTTGCATCAGAATCTTTATAAAGGCATAAGAAAATTGCAGATTTGTAAGACTGAATATAGGATCCCTTCTTCTTTCATGTCTAAATTCTTTAGTGAGTAAATATGTACATAGACTGATTTGGATGTGAAAGACTCTGCCTTTATAAGTTATTAGAATGATTCTTTCATCTTTCCTACTTAAGGAAAACAAAAAATAAAATAAAATATAATCCATATTTTTATGTAGATGCATAATATCATAAGTTATCAGGAAGAAATGCCTCGTGATAAGAAATGCATCTACAAACACAATTCCTGCTCACCATAAAAACCTGGCTAAGTAGGATTATGCCTTATATTTATAAATTTTAATGTTTTACTAGGAAAACAATGTTTAGAAAAGTATATGTTTAAAAATTTGTACTGTATTTTCGAGGTCAGGAGATTGAGACCATCCTGACTAACACGGTGAACCCCTGTCTTCACTAAAAATAAAAAATAAAAAAAATTAGCAGGGCGTGGTGGCAGGCTCCTGTGGTCCCAGCTATTCAGGAGGCTGAGGCAGGAGAATGGCGTGAACAAGGGAGACGGAGCTTGCAGTGAGCCCAGATTGTGCCACCGCACTCCAGCCTGGGTGACAGAGCCAGAAGCCATCTCAAAAAAAAGAAAAGAAAAGAAAAGAAAAAAATTACTGTTATTTTTCAAAATCATTATCATCTTTAGAAAGTGACAGTTATTCTAATCAAATTAATCTGAGAGTCAAGATTTCCATAGCATCTGAAAAATAAAAATTATGGCTACATTAACTGTTGATTAACTCAAAATGCCAATAATTGAAAAGATTAGAATTCTGGAGAAAATTCTTTTTACATTGAAAAATATTTGGTAAGGTATTCAAAAGGACCAGATTTATCATACAAAAAAAAAATTTAGCTATGTTAAAATGCATCTAAACTATTCATGGATGCCAATGTAGACATTTGATAAATCAGTGGAATTATTTCGAAAAGTTCTGGTGCCTACATGTAAGCAGTTTTAAATATATACATATTGACAAATTCTCAGCGTATTTTGGATTAAATTGATACAACTTACTTTTAAAATATAGTACACATACTACAAATATTTTGTTTATAAATGTTCATAAATTGACTAAAATCTATCATTACTTTCTTAGCAAGATAGGTTAAATAACCTACCTTTTGTTCAGAATAGAATGAAGCTGTTATTTTTCACAAGATCCAAATAGAGAAGTTCAGAGTAAATATTTTATATTCTTGAGCAGGGTAAACTATTTAATGAAAATATTTCTCTGTGTGGTGAGGAGGACATATCAGTGGCAAAAAAAATAGGAGTGGAAATATCAGATATGAGACATTCCTAGTTACAGAAGTCATGAAATAACATTGCTTATCTTGTTTCAAATTTTTTGATAATTTCTATTAATTTTTGCCCATGGTTTCATGTTTTTTTAAAAAAACATTTTATTTCGATAGCTTTTGGAATATACATGGTTTTGATTACATGGATGAACTGTATAGTGATAAAGCCTAAGATTGTACTGCATTTGTCACCTGAGTAGTGTGTATCATATCCAATATGTGGTTTTCTATCCCTCACCTCCCTCTCATCCTCCCGCTTTTATGTCCATCCAAAGTCCCTTATACCACTCTGTATGCCTTTGCATACCCACCGCTTAACTCCCACATATAAGTGAAAGCATATGGTATTTGGTTTTCCATTTCTGAGTTACTTCTTAGAATAATGGCCTCCAGCTCCATCCAAGTTGCTGCCTGAGACGTTATTTCATTCTGTTTTTATGGCTGAGTAATATTCCATGGTGTATATATACCATATATTCTTTATCCACTCATTGGTTGATGGGTACTTAGATTGGTTAATCCATATCTTTGCAATTGTGAATTGTGCTCTAATAAACACATATATGTATGTGTCTTTTTGATACAATGACTTCTTTTCCTTTGGAGAGATACCCAGTAATGGGATTGCTGGATACGATGCTAGATCTTCTTTTAGTTCTTTGAGAAATCTCCATACTGTTTTCCGTAGATGTTTCACTAATTTACATTCCCACCAGGAGTGTATAAGCATTCCCTTTCACCACATCTGCACAAACATCTATTCTTTTTTGACTTTATAATAATGACTACACTTGCATGGGTAAGATGGTATCTCATTGTGGTTTTAATTTGAATTTTCTTGATGATTAGTGATATTCAGCATTTTTTGATACCTTTGTTGTTGGCGATTTGTATATCTTCTTTTGAGAAATGTCTATTCATGTCATTTGGCCACTTTTTGATGAGATTATTTGTGTTTTTCTTGCTGATTTATTTGAGCTCTTTGTGGATTCTGAATATTAGTCCTTTATCAGATGCATAGTTTGCAAATATCTTCTGCCATTCTGTGGTTGTCTGTTTACTCTGATGATTAATTCTGTTGCTGTGCAGAAGCTTTTTAGTTTAATTAGGTCCTATTTATTTTTGTTTTTGTTGCATTTGCTTTTGGGTCTTAGTCATAAATTCTTTGCCTAGACCAATGTCCAAAAGAGCTTTTTTCTAGGCTATCTTCTACAATGTTTGTAGTTTCAGGTCTTAGCTTTAAGTTTTTGGTCCATTTTGAGTAGATTTTTATATGAGGTGAGAGATAGAGATCCAGTTTTATGCTGCTATGTATGGCTATCCAGTTTTCCCAGCACCATTTATTAAATAAGGTGTCCTTTCCCCAATTTATATTTTTGAATGCTTTCTCAAACATCAGTTAGTTGTAAGTATTTGGCTTTACTTTGGGGCCCTCTATTTAGTTCCATTGGTCAATGATGCACCTACTTTTACACCAGTGTCATGCTGTTTTGGTAGTATACTAAGATTTGAAGTCAGGTAATGTGATACCTCCAGATTTTTTTTTTTTTTTTTTTTTTTTGCTTAGGATTGCTTAAGCTATTCAGGCTATTTTTGTAATCCACAGACTTTTAGGATATTTTTTCAAATTCTGTTAAAAATGATGTTGGTATTTTGATAGGAATTGCATTGAATCTGTAGTTGGGCAGTACAGTCATTTTCATGATATTGATTCTGCCAATCCAAGGGCCTGGGATATGTTTCTATTTGTTTGATCATCTATGATTTCTTCAGCAGTTTCTTTTAGCTCTCCTTGTAGAAATCTTTTACCTCCTTGTTTAAGTATATCCTAAAGTATTTTAGTTTTTGCAGCTATTGTAAAAGGAATTAGGTTCTTGATTTGATTCTCAGATTAATCATTGTTGGTATATAGAAGTGCTACTGCTTTGTGATTTGTGTACATTGATTTTGTAACCTGAGTTTACTGAATTTATCAAATCTAGTAGTCTTGTGGAGTAATCTTTACAGCTTTCTAGTTATACAATCATAGCATCAGTGAACAATTATAGTTTGACTTCCTCTTTTTCAATTTAGATGCACTTTAGTTCTTTCTCCTGTCTGACTGCTCTAGCTAGGACTTCAGGTATTATGTTGAATAGAAGTAGTGAAAGTGGACATCTTTGCCTTGTTCCAGTTCTCAACGGGAATGCTTTCAACTTTTCACCGTTCAGTATGACATTGGCTGTGGGTCCATCATATGTGGCTTTTATTATTTTGAGGTATGTCCCTACTATGGCTAGTTTGTTGAGAATTTTTATCATACAGTGATGCTAGATTTTATCAAATGCTTTATCTGCATCTGTTGAGATGATCATATGGTTTTTATTTTTAATTCTGTTTGTGTGATTTATCACATTTTTTGACTTGCATGTGTTAAACCATCCCAGCATCCCTGTAATGAAACCCACTTGATCATGATTTATTATCTTTTTGGTATATTGTTGGATTCAGTTAGCTAGTATTCTGTTGAGGATTTCTGCATCTGTGTTTATTAAGGACATTGGTCTGTGGTTTTCTTTTTGTTGTTGTTGTTATGTACTTTCCTGGTGTTTGTATCAGGGTGATAATAGCTTCATAGATAGTTAGGGAGGATTCTCTCCTTCTGAATCTTTTGGAATAGTTTCAACAGGGTTGGTCCCAATTTCTATTTGTCTGGTAGAATTTAGCTGCAGATCCATCTGGCCTTGGTCTTACTTTTTTTGGCATTTTTAAAAATTACTGATTCAATCTTGCTCCTTGTTATTGGTTTGTTCAGGATTTGTATTTCTTATTGATTTAATTTAGGAGGATTGTATGATTCCAGGAGTTTATTCGTTTCCTCTAGATTTTCTAGTTTGTGTGCATAAAAGTGTTTATGGTAGTTTCAAATGATCTTTTGTATTTTTGTAGTGTCAGTTGTAATGCCTTCATTTTTATTTTTAATTGATCTTATTTGGAACTTCTCTCTTCTTGGTTAGTCTAGCTAATGGTCTATCAATTTGTTTTTGTTTTCAAATAAACAACTTTATATTTCATTGATCTTTTGTATTGTTTTTCTGTATCAATTTTATTTTGTTCTGCTTTGATCTCTGTTATGTATTTACTTCTGCAACTTTGGGTTTGGTTTGTTCTTGTTTCTCTAGTTGCTTGAAGTGTAATATTAGGTGTGATATTAGGTTGTCTATTTGTGATCTTTTACACTTTTTGATGGCGGCATTTAGCACTATAAACTTTTCTCTTAGCACTATTTTTGCTGTATCCCAGAGGTTTTGATAAATTGTATCACTATTGTCATTCATTTCAAATAACTTTTTAAATTCCTTCTTGATTTCCTTGTTAATCCAAAAATAATTCAGGAGCAGATCGCTTCATTTTCATGTATTTGTCTAGTTTGGGGGTTCCTTTTAGAGTTGATTTCTAGTTTTAATCCACTGTGGTCTGAGAACCACTTGATATGTTTTTGATTTTTTTAAACTTTATTGAGATTTGTTTTGTGGCCTATCATATGGTCTATCTTGGAGACTGTTCCATGTACTGATGAAAGAATGTACATTCTGCAGTTGTTGGGTAGAATGTTCTGTAACCATCTATTGGGTCCAGTTGTTCTAGAGTTTAGTGTAAATTATTGTTTCTTTGTTGACTTTATGTCTTGAAGATCTGTCTAGTGTCAGTGGAATGTTGAAGTTCCTCATTATTAATGCATTACTATCTAGCTCATTTTTTAGATCTAGTAGTTTTTGTTTTATAAATCTGGCAGTTCCAGAGTTAGGTGCATGTAAATTTAGGATTGTAATATCTTCTTGCTGAATTGATAATTTTATCATTATACAATGACCTTCTTTGTCTCTTTTTAAAACTTCTGTTTCTTCAATGTCTTTTTGATCAGATATAAGAATAGCTACTCATGCGTACATTTGGTTTCCATTTGCATCAAATATGTTTTTCCAGCCGTTTACCTTGAGTTTATATGAATCTTTACATGTTAGATGAATCTCTTAAAGACAGCAGATATTTGGTTTGTGATTTTTTAAATCTATTCTGCCAATCTGTATCTTTTAAGTGGAGCATTAGGGCATTTACATTCCACATCAATGTGAGATGTGAGGTATTATTTCAGGTATCATGTTATCTAGATACTTTGTTTTCTTCATTGTGTTATTGTTTTGTGGGCCCTGTGAGTTTTATGCTTTCAAGAGATTCTATTATGTTTCATCTAAGACTTTTGTTTCAACTTTTAGAACTACTTTTAGCATTTCTTTTAAAGCTGGTCTGGTAGTGACAAATTTCCTCAGCATTTGTTTGTCTGAAAATAACTTTATTTCTCTTCATTTTTGAAATTTAGTTTTGCTGAATACAAAATTCTTAATTGACAGTTATTCTATTTAAGGAAGCTAAAGATAAGACCTTAATACTTCTGATTCGTAAGGTTTCTGCTGAGAAGTCTGCTGTTAGTCTAATAGATTTTCCTTCAGAGTTTACCTGATGCTTTTGTTTCACTGCTCTTAGAATTCTTTCCTTCATGTTAACTTTAGAAATCCCTATGAGTATGTGCTTTGGTGATGTCTTTTTTGCAATGACTCTCCCAGGAGTTCTTTGAGCTTCTTGTATTTGGACATCTAAATTTGCCTAACAAAGCTAGGGAAGTTTTCCTCAATTATTCCATCAAATAAGTTTTCCAATGTTTTTGCTTTCTCTTCTCTCTCGCCAATTATTTGGAACACCAAGTATTTTTAGATCTGGTCATTTTAAATAATTGCATATTTCTTAGAGGCATTGCTCATTTCTTTTGATTCTTTTTTCTTTATTTTTTTTTTCTGAATGAGTTGACTTGAAAGCCTTGTTTCAAGCCCTGAAATTCTTTCTTCTATTTGTCTAGTCTGTTGTCAAAACATTCCACTACATTTTGTAATTCCCTAAATGTATCTTTCATTTCCAGAATCTTGATTGGTTTTTCTGTAAAATATCTATCTCTTCATAAATTTTTTTCATTCATATTCTGAATCATTTTTCTATATTCTTTATGTTGTTTTCCGTTTTTCTTGGTATCTCCTTGAGTAGCTTAATAATCAACTTTTTGAATTCTTTATCTGGTATTTTAGAGATTTCATCTTGGTTTGGATCCATTGTTCAAGAGCTAGTATGATCTTTTGGGGATGTTATGTAACCTGTTTTGTCATATTACCAGAATTACTTTTCTAGTACCTTCTTATTTGGGCAGACTATATGTTCTAATGATTTCTTAATTTATTTTTCATTTTACTGTTTTTTAAAAAAAATTTCTTTATTTCTCCTTGAGGATGTGAATTTAATGTTTATAGTACATTGAAAGCTAATTCTGTTCTTGGTACTTTCAGAGGTCAAGACCTTTTATGGGTTTCTATGGTACAGAGGGCCTTTTTGCAATAGCTTTCTCAGATGCTCATTGCAATAGCAATGTGTTTGGTGTATGAGCAAGTTCACTGTCTCCTATGAGATTGGAATGGCAGAGGTCTCCTGAGGCTTATCTCATTCTCTGTGGTGTGCACTTATTTAAAAATTTATTTTTCCCCTAGTAATTTATTTACTGAGTTGAATAGTTCAGGCTTCAGGCCAGTAGGAGTGGCGTCCCTGGGCGGAGAGTGGTGTGGCAAAAGCAGGTGCCCATCAATGGGTGTTGCAGAGGTCTCTGCCCTGACAGAGGTGCATGGAGGAGCTCTCAGCAGAATAAACTGAAGTCTTGTCAGGGCAAGAGTGGGAGCCACCTCAGCTCCCCTGCCAGGCCAGCAGGAAAGTGATCCACTTCCTGGACACACTCCTGACCCAGTGTTCTGGCTATTCATCAGAGAGGCACCTCTTTTCATCTACAGGAATGTCGATTTTCCAAATAGAGAGGAATTGTGACTGTACTCCTTGTGCAAACCTGAACCTGGAGGGCCCTTCTCCTGTGGAGATTCAGTCACCCTGAAGTATTCCAGAAAGTCTGTCTATAGGTAAAACCATGCCAAGCTCCCATGGTGCAAGCCCAAGCTGTATCTGCAGTGGTGGACAAGGGGAGAAAGAAGTTTCCTTCTCCGAGACCTTTCATGAGCATCAAGGCTGCCTGATTGTTGGGGTGGAACCACAGACTTTCCTTACTGAGCCTAACATTGCACCTGTGCCTCTGCTGAATTAAACTTTCCACCTGTGGAAAGTTCTGGGACTCAAGTCCTGCCATCTGGATTCTTTTGTCCCATGGGGTGTTCCTATGATGTGTTGCATTCCCCCTTCCCCTAGAAGTAGGAGGCCCTGAGAGCCAGACTACTGTAAATGCTACTGCTCCTCTGAGTCTAGCCACTCAGTGGCGCTGCCACACTCCAGGTTGGTGCTGGGGAATGTCTACAAGAAATCCAGTGATGTGACCTATCCTCACGTATCCCAGCAATGGGCAGGAGAGTGATGTAGACTCTATCTACATTAGAGATCCCTTTGTTATAAATAGCCACAGTGTGTTGGCCTTCTCAGATACTGGTTGCAGTAGTAATGAACCGGTCACATGGACAAGCTCAGGACCTCCTGTTTAGCCAGGTCCTGTAGGCAATGGTGATGGCTGAGGTCACATACAAGTTTTCTTCTTCCTGGGTGCAGGTTATTCTACCCAGAGATGCTGTGATGGACTGTGTTGGTTGGTCTCCAGCCAAGAGGTGGCATTTGCAAAAGGACAGCAGCTGCAGCAGTAGTAGTGGGATGTGTGCTTGCCTTATGTTACCCAGGAGAGGTATTCTGGATTTTCAAGCTATGAGTGGGGCCGTAGAGCTGCCAAAAGTTTCTGTCCTTTGTGTTAAGCTATCAGGGTGGGTGGAGGGACAAAGCCAGATGAGGGCTGGGTCAGGCAGGCCTGCACTCTGGCTTTCTGCCTGCAGGGCAAACTGTGGCCCCTGTGGTGTGAGGGGGCGATTCTCTGGCCACTGGGGTCATGTTCCGGGGCGGAATGCAGCTGCCTCTGCTGTGAAGAAGTGTTGGAACAGGTAGTGGGGAGTAAGCAGGCAGCATTAAGCCCCACCCAGCTTCCATGCACTTGGCAAGGCAGGTCACACACCCACACTGCTCCACCAGCTGCAGCTAGCTAAGTTTCAGGCAGTCTGTGCTCAGAAGTAAAACCTGGCCCAGGCCATAAACCTCCCTGGTGGAGACAGCAACCACAACTTTCAGTCCATTCCCCTCCCAGTCCACCTGCAAACCTGGGGGACCCAATTTCTGTGCTCGTGGCTATGGTAGGCTTCTCCCTCACCCCCTGGTTCTGGCCAAGGGAGTTCATCCCCAATTGAGGTTATATCACGAATTTCAGTTGGAATCTTGTTTCAACCTGTGACCACTGCTTGAGTTAGCTGGCAGACTTCTTCAAGGCCCCTGTGAGGCAGGATCAGGAATAACTTCCCTCGGTCCATGCTGGAGACTGAAAATGTGCACAAGGCTCTCCCCACTGTTGCTTCTTCCTTGATATTCCCCAGTGCTCTCTAAATCAGTTCCAGTACTGGGTACATTGAAAGCCTTCTCCCTTGGCCTGGATTGACAGGTTCCCCCAAGGGAGTGTAAATACCAGAGGCAGTTTATTCCCAGCTCTTACTCTGGAGACTTACAGTTTTCTGCATGGCTCATGGTGTAGGCTGCAGCCTGCTGCTTCTTTCAAAGGGTCTGTGGTTTCTTTCAGTGTTCCTGTTAAGTTCCTGCATTGTTTCTTGGAAAAAAAAGTTCACAGAGTAAATCTCTATGCACCACTTTGTCTTTCCAAGTTGGAGAGACATGTTAGCATTGCCTCCAATCCACCACCTTGAGAACAAAACAAAACAAATCAGTTTCATGCTTTGAAAAAGCTTATTTAAAAAAAAAAATTAAAAAAAAAACCGTGTTGGTTCCAGTTCAAGATAGATGACTGGAAGCAGCTGGTGGGCACCTCTGTCATGGAGAAGAATCAAAACAGCGAGTAAATGTTAACAATTCAAGAAGATCTTCTAGAGAGCACACTGGAATTCATCAGACAGGCAATGGGAATCAGGGAAAGCAGAAGAGAATGAAGCCAGGCAGCCTGCTGAGCTGGGACCAGTGCACAGCTGAGAGAGGACCCCTAATGCAGGGAAGGGCTGAGTGAGAGACCCCCAGGGTTCTACACTTCTGCCATGGACCTTTACAATTCCAGACAGGGGAGAGTCCTCTCCCCCAAACCTGGGTCTGCAGAGTAATCAAGGAGCTGCCTGAAGACTGTACACAGGCATTGCTAGAGGTCATGTGGAATCTCACAGGGTTTTGTTCCCCGAGCAGCCTAGCACCAGCTGCCACTTCTCAAAGTGGGGAGATTAAGCACTTTCATGTGCCCCAAAGACAACTACCGTAGCCATCCACAGAGGAGTGGGGAGACTACACACCACACGGCTCCCCACCTTCCCAACCCACTGCTAAATGGGGCCCACGCTTCAGTGTCAGTTCCTCAGTGGAGTCACCTTGACCCCATGTGAGTACTATGGCTGCAGCCTGATGTTCCTCTGAGAGTCCTGTCCCCAGAGGCCAGCAATATGTCCTTGGTTCCCACAGAAATTGCCACCACTGCCACCGCTGTCCCGGCTGCCCCAGACAGGGGAGGGAGTGAGTAGACTGGGCACCTTTGCATGTTCCAGACAGCAAAATCTACTACCACTTCTGTGAGAGGAAAGTGCAAGCAGGCTGTGTATTATACAGCTGCCAGTCTCCATTGCTCCAGCTGAGGAGGCATTACCTTTTCCAGTGAAACGCCTGTAGCACAGTCACCTTGCTCCTACCTGGCCATTTCACCCGCAGCCCGGAGCCCTCTGAGAGTCCAACCCCCACAAGGCTGGGATCAGCCCTAGAGCTCCCACCACCTGAGAGTTCTGCCTGCCCTCACCTGAGAGTTCTGCTTGTAGCCTAGAGACCAGCTACCCATCCCTATCACAGCCAGCATCTGAATTCTGGGGCCCTGAGAACTAGTCCGCTGGTCCAGTCCCAGTCCAGTCCCTTCAGGACTCACATATGCCATTGAATGAGCCATCTAGATGTTTGGGAGCTGTAGAATTGCCTAGCTCAGTCCAAAACTGCTGGCATCTGACCACTCCCCGCAGGTCCTAAGTTCAGGCTGACCTAACCAGCTGACACGACCACCTCAGCTAATACCCACCCACATGTTCTGAAAGGTAAAGTCACTCTCCCTCTCTACATGAAGCAGCAGTGTTACTGCATTGGAGAACAGATGAGCCACAAAGCTGCCTGTATTGGACTGAGTGAAGAGATTCTGTCATGAAACCCCTCCTGTGTAGAGCTGTGGTACAGATACAGATGTATTTCGTGGTTTTCAGTTACACAGTGGCCTGGAGGTAGACTATAGTATGCATCTAACCTGAGAGTCATGACCCCCGAAACAGGTGTATAATAGGGAAAGAGATCTCATTTTCGTCTATCTTGGTTGTAAAGCTTGTACAGACCCCTCACCTTCACAGAGACCTCAGTGCATTTTACTAGGAGTTTCCCCAGCCACCCCTGTTAGGGCTGGGGCCCTTGTTCATCACTGGGGTATCATGGGCAAGCCAGGTGTTCCAGCTCCAGCCAGTTGCGCCTGACCCCACCTGGGCCTGTACTGAACAGGAAGCTCAGGACACAATGGTCACCACTCTCCAGCCCATCATCCGAAACAGAGAGTACTTGATGGTAAACAAAGATCAATTACATACCCATTTGCTTTTACTGCAATTGGCTATTACCTGTAAGTGCCATTTATTAGCCTATAGATTGAACTGCACAATCCAATACAAAACCAGCCGACAGAAGTGCACAGGGCTATAGGAACAAAGTCAGAAGATTCTATCCAACATGCTTTATTGTCTCACCACCAAGGATGGAAGAAATTTAAACAGAGAAAAAAGTCCAATCCAAATGAAAAATCCAAAAGCAAGAAGTGTCAGCTTTTGCAGATCAGAAGGGACCAGCATAAGAATTCTGGGACTATGACAAATCTGAATGTCGTGACACCACCAAAGGATCAGAATAGCGCTCTAGTAATGGGCCCTAACTGAAGTGAAAATGCAAAAATGACAAATAAAGAATTTATTTTATTTATTTATTTATTTATTATTTTTTGAGACAGAGACTCGCTGTGTCACCCATGTTGGAGTGCAACGACATGATCTCTACTCACTGCCACCTCGGCCTCCCAGGCTCAAGTAATTCTCCTGCCTCAGCCTTCTGAGTAGCTGGGTTTACAGGCACCCACCACCATGCCCACCTAATTTTTGTATTTTTACTAGAGATGGGGTTTTGCCATGTTGACCATGCTGGTGTAGAACTCTGGGCCTCGGTAATCCAACTACCTCAGCCTCCCAAAGTGCTGGGATTACAGGTGTGAGCCACCACACCCAGCAAATACAAAATTTAAACTACAGGTTGTAAGAAAACTCAGTGAGATTCAAGAGAAGGTTGGGAACCAACACAAAGGAACCACAAAGGCAATCCAGGAAATGAAGAAACAGTTAAATATCTAAAAAAAAAAAAAGAAAATAAAAAAGAGGCACAGAGTTCTGGAAAATAAAAATTCATTTGAGGAATTACACATGAAAGCTTTAACAATAAACTAGACCAAGCAGAAAAAAAATGTCAGAACTTGAAAACTAGTCTTTCAAATTAACACAGTCAGAACAAAATAAAAGAGAATCTTTAAAAATATGAACAAAGTCTTCAAGAAATCTAGAATTATATAAAGTGAATAAACCTATGTCTTATAAGCATTCCTGAAGGAGAAGGAAAAGTAAAAAATGTGAAAAACACATTTGAGGAAATAATGAAGAAAAATTTTCTTGATTTTGTTAGAGATGTAGACATCCAGACTCAATAAATTTAAGGAACATCTGGTAGATACTATACAAGACAAATATCATCAAGGCATACAGTCATCAGATTATCCAAGGTCAACCTGAAAGAAAAAAATCTTAAAAGCAGCTAGAGAGAAACATCAAATCACCTATAATGTAAATCCTATCAGATTAACAGTGGATTTCTGAGCAGAAACCTTATAAGCCAGAAGAGATTGGCAGCCTAATTTTGGCTCTTTAAAGAAAAAAAAATGCCAGTCAATACTTGTATATCCTGCCAAACTATGCAGCATTAATGAAAGAGAAATAGTTTGTCCCAGACAAACAAATGCTAAAGGTATTTGTCACCACTAGACTGGTCCTACAAAAGATGCTCAAAGGAGTTCTAAACACAGAAAAGAAAGGATAGCACCTGCCATTACAGAAAAGACACATAAGTTCAAAGTTCACAGGTCCTATAGAGCAATTACACAATTGAGACACCAAGGCAACTAGCTAACAATACTAAGACAGAAACATAGCCTCACATATCAATATTAATATTAAAAGTAAATGGTCTATATGCTCCACTTAAATACACAGTGACAAATTGGATTAAACAAGACCCAACCATTTGCTGCATAGAAGAAACCTACCTAATGACAA
The DNA here is from genome assembly GCF_043159975.1 of Macaca nemestrina. NCBI lineage: Eukaryota > Metazoa > Chordata > Mammalia > Primates > Cercopithecidae > Macaca > Macaca nemestrina. The sequence continues at coordinate 86,041,930 of NC_092128.1, read as the reverse complement.
AAGAAACCCAGACTGAAAGTGGTGGAAAAAAACATACCACACAGATAGAAAACAAAAGCAAGCAGGAAAACATACTTTAAGGCAACAATGGTAAAACACAAGACAAAGAAAAGCATCATATAATGATAAATGGTTCAACAGCACAAAAAGATTTAACTATCCTAAATATATACGCACCCAACACCAGAGAACCCAGATTCATAAAACAAATACTACGTGACCTAAGAAAACAGATAGCTACACAACAGCAGTGGATACCTTAACACCCCACTGATAACACCAGACTGATTATTAAGGCAGAAAATCAAAGAAATTCTAAACTTAAATGGGACTATAGAGCCAATTGATATGATAGACATTTACAGAACATTCTTCCCAACAACTACAGAATACACATTTTTTATCTGTGCATGGCACATTCTCCAGAGTCAACCATATGAGATTAAGTCAACCTTTAAGCAAATCTCAATAAATTAAAAAAAAAATGAAATTGTATCAAATGTCTTTTTAGGCCACAGTGGAATAAAATTAGAAATCAATACCAATAGGAACTCTTAAAGCTACACAAGTACATGTAAAATAATTTGTTTTTGAGTGAATTTGGGGTAAAGAAAGAAATTAAAGCAGAATTCAAAAAAATCTTGAAATGAATGAGAAGAGAGACATAATATTAATATTCCAAATATCTGGGATACAGCAAATGTAGTGCTAAGAGAAAAGTTTATTGTATTAAATGCCTACATCAAAAAGATTGAAATATCTTAAATTAATACCCTAACTTTGCACCTCCCAAAATCATGAAATCAAGAACATACCAAACCCACACCCAGCAAAAGAAAAGTAATAACAAACATTAGAGCAGAACTAAATGAAACTGAGACTGAAAAAAAAATGGTACAGAAGATCAACAAAATGAAAAGTTGGTTTTTTGAAAAGATAAAAAATATTTGATAGGCCACTAATGAGCTTAATGAAGAAAAACAGAGAAGATTCAAGTACAATTAGAAATGATAAAGGTGACATTATAACTGATACTACAGAAATAAAAAAGATGATTATAGACTATTATAAACACCTCTATGTACACAAACTAGAAAACCTAGAGGAAATGGAAAGAATTCCTGAAACCCTACGATCAAACCAGGAAATGTAAGAAATTCTCAATATACCAATAACTAGTAACAAAACTGAACCAGTAATAAAAAATCTACCAAAAAAAAAAAAAAAAGTCCAGCACCAGATGGATTCACAACTGAACTTTTACCAAAGTACAAAGAAGAGCTAGTACCAAACTTACTGAAAAAAATAAAGAAGGGATTCTTCCTTGAATGATTTTATAAAACCAGTATGATCCTGATACCCAAATCAAGAAAGGACACAACAACAAAAAATAAAAACATAGGCCAGTATCCCTGAGAAACATATGCAAAAATCCTCAACAAAATACTAGCAAAGTATATCTACTAGCACATCAAAAATATAATTCATCATGATCAATTGGGTTTTATTCCAGAGATGCAAGAATGGTTTAATAATATGAACCAACATGCAAATCAATAAATGTGACCCACTGCATAAACATAATTGAAAACAAAAACCATATAGTCATCTCAATAAATGTAGAAAAAACATTCAATATCGGGGGAACCAGCCCCCGATATTTCAACATAGGTTCTTTTCTATTTTCCCTAAGTGTGGGCAAGTCTGAGAAATAAAGAGAAAGAGTACAAAGAGAGAAATTTTACAGCTGGGCCTCAGGGGGTGACATCACACATCAGCAGATTCCGTGATGCCCACCTGAGCTGCGAAACCAGCAAGTTTATATTACAGATTTCAAAAGGGCAGGGATGTACAAATAGGGAGTAGGTCACAGGGATCACATGCTTCAGAGGGCAATAAAAGATCACAAGGCAGAGAGCAAAATTAGTATTACTGATGAGGTTCCATGTCCCGCTGGGCACTCATTGTCTTGATAAACATCTTAACAGGAAACAGGGTTCAAGAGCAGACAAGCGGTCTGACTAGAATTCACCAGGTTAGAATTTCCCAATCCTGGTAAGCCTGAGGGCACTAAGGAGACCAGGGCGTATTTCATCTCTTATCTTCTACTGCATAAGACAGACATTCTCAGAGCAGTCATTCATAGACCTACCCCTGGGAATGCATTCTTTCCCCAGAGTTATTCCTTGCTGGGAAAAGAATTCAGAAATATTTCTCCTACTCACTTTCTGCAAGAAGAAAAATGTGGCTCTATTCTGCTCGACCCCACAGGCAGTCAGACCTTAAGGTTATCTTCCCTTGTTACCTGAAGGTCACTGTTGTTCTATTCTTTTTCAGGGTGCCCTGATTTCATATTGTTCAAACACACATGTTTTACAAACAATTTGTACAGTTAATGCAATCATCACAGGATCCTGAGGTGGCATATATCCTCAGCTTACGAAGATGATGGGATTAAGAGATTAAAGCCAGGCATAGGAAATTATAAGAGTATTGACTGGGGAGGTGATAAATGTCCATGAAATCTTCACAATTTATGTTCAGAGATTGCAGTAAAGACAGGCACAAGAAATTATAAAACTGTTAATTTTGGGAACTGATAAATGTCCATGAAATCTTCACAATTTATGTTCTTCTGCCGTGACTTCAGCCAGTCCCTCTGTTCGGGGTCCCTGACTTCCCGCAACAATTCAATAAAATTCAGCATCCCTTTATGATAATACCCTCTGCAAACTAGTCATTGAAGAAAAATACCTTGAAATAATAAGAGTCATATATGACAAACCACAGTCAACATCCCACTGAATGGGGAAAACATAAAAGCATTTTCACTGAGAACTAGAACAAAAGTGTTCACTTTCACAACTCCTATTCAACATAGTACTGGAAGTCTTAGCTATAGCAATCAGGCAAGTGAAAGAAAGAAAAGGCATCCAAATTGAAAAAGAGGAAGTCAAATTATCCCTGTTCCTTCATGAAATAGTTGTATACCTAGAAAACCACAAATATTCCTTCAGAAGATTCCTAGACTTGACAAATGACTTTAGTAAATTTTCAAGATACAAAATTAACATGAAAAGATTAGTAGCATTGCTATACACCAATAACGATCAAGCTGAGAACCAAATGAAAACTCAATCTCATTTACAATTGCCCTCCAAAAATTTAAAATATGTAGGAATACATTTAACCAAGAACCTGAAAGATCTTTACAAGGAGAACTACAAAACACTGAAGAAAGAAATTGCAGATGACACAAACAAATGGAAAAATATCCCATATCATGGGATGGAAGAATCAATATCGTTAAAATGACCATACTGCCCATAACCATCTACAGATTTAACGCATTTTTATCAAATTACCAACATTGTTTTTTACTGAGCAAGAAATATCAATTGTAAATTTCATGTAGAACTCAAACAGAGCTAAAAATAGCCAAGACAGTCATAAACAAAAAGAACAAATCTGCATTCATCTCATTCCCTGAGTTCAAATTATACTACAAGGCTATAGTAACTAGAACAGCAACAGCATGGTACTGGTACAAAAATAGAAACATAGATCAATGGAACAGAATAGAAAACCCAGAAATAAAGGCACATACCTACACCTAACTGATCTTTGTCAAAGTTGACAAAAATAAACAAGGGGAAAATGACACCCTATTCACTAAATGGTGCATGGAAAAGTGGCTACCCATATGAAGAAGAATGAAACTGTACCCATATCTCTCACCATTTACAAAAATTAGCTCAATACTTAAACATTAATTAAAGACTTAAAAATAAGATTTGAAATTATACAAATCCTATAAGAAAACCTAGGAAAACCTCTTCTGGACACTGACCCAGGCAAAGAATGTATGAGGAAGATCCCAAAAGCAAATGGAACGAAGACAAAAATAGATAAATGGGACTTAATTCAACCCAAAAGCTTCTGCACAGAAAAAAAAAAAAAAATCAACAGCTTAAGCAGACAACCTACAAAATGGCAGAAAATATTTGCAAATGATGCCTGCAACAAAGGACTAATATCTAGAATATGTAAGGAGCTCAAACAACTCAACAAAAGAAAAGAAATAACCTCATTTCAAACTGGGCAAAGGACATGAATAGACATTTCTCAAAGTAAGACATACAAGTGGCCAAAAAACATACGAAAAATGCTCAACATCATTAATCATCATAAAAATGTAAATTAAAATCTCAATATGATATCATCTCACACCATTCAGAATGCCTATTTATATATAACGATAATACGAAGTCAAAAAACAACAGATGTTGGCATAGTTGCAGAGAAAAGGGAACCCGTTTACACTGTTGGTGGGAATGTAAATTAGTACAACCTCTATGAAAAACAGTGTGGAGATTTCTCAAAGAACTAAAAGTAGAACTACCATTTGACCAAGCAATCCCACCATGGGGTATCTAGTCACAGGAAAAGAAATCATTATATGAAAAAGACACTTGCACTTATATCTTTTTTGCAGTACTAGTTACACTAATGAAATCATAGAATTAACTAACGTGTCCATCAATGGTTGACTGGATTAAACAATGTGGTATATATACACCATGGAATACTAATTTCATAATAAAATTGAATGAAATAATGTATTTTGCAGCAACGTGGAGGTAGCTGGAGGCCATTATCCTTAGTGAAATAGCTCAGAAGCAAAAATTCAAATACCACATATTCTCATTTATAAGTGAGAGCTAAACAGTCAGTACACATGAATGTAAAGATGGAAATAATAGATACTGAGGACCCTATATGGAAGTAGGGTATGAGAGGGGTGGTGGTTGAAACCTTACCTATTGTGTACATTGTTCACTATTTGGGTGACAGATACACTAGAAGCCCAATTCCCACCAATATGCAATATACCCATGCGACAAACTTGCACATGTACCACCTTGAATGTAAAATAAAATAAAATTAAAAATTATCCTTCTGTCCATGCCATTTCCACCACCTACCCAATGGACCTTAATTACCCTCAATAACTACCCCCATCTCTGGAAAATCTCCCTTTCGTGCACCTCTCTGTCTAACCTTCACCTCTGCCTCCTGTTCTTCCAGCTCACTGAGATTGGTTTCCTGATTCTATTGGGACCAGGAATCCTTGTCCATCATTGTTCCCATGTGCTCACTTCCCTTTTTACCTTATTCATTAAAATGGATAGAAGCTGTGTGCCCTTGGAGTCCATAGTACAACACATCTACCTAAATCTTTTGGAAACACCCTTAATCTTCTTGCACTTCTCTCATTGCATTACACTCACTGGGAGAAAAGACTATTGATATCCATATGTCTTCCACCTTCACTTGCACACTCACGCTGCTAAATCAGGAGTCAGCAAACTATACTCAGTGGACTACTGCCTATTATTATAAGTACAGTTATTGGAATACAAACACTTTTAGTGATTTCTGCATTATCTATGTCTACTTTCACATTACATTGGCAAAGTTGAATACTGGAACCAACTTCAACACCCAACTTCAACAGTCATGACTACTGCATGTCCTAGTGAGATGGATTCCCTTATTCACCTAATGACCTTACCACAAAATAGAGAAAATAATCTACATTAACAAATAAAAATAATTTCATCTTTACATTGTCTAATCCACCTGCCTCATGCAAATGCCTATATTATCCCCATTTCTCTCTTCTCTCTCTCTCTTATATTCTCCCACGTTTGCAGATCGTATATTAATATTATCCATCTTTTTTAAAAAAGAATAGCTTTATTTGACTATGCATCCTTTTCCAGCTCTTTACCACTTCTATTTATCTTTATAGAAGATTTCCACACTCCGTGTATCCACTCTTTTAAAATAAAGTATTAATCAGTTTACTATTTTTTATTATTTGACAACCTCACACTGAATTAATATAATTCCAGACTCCTTCACAACTAAACAATAAATATAATTGCATGATCATATGGAATTCATGCATACATTTTTCTTTTTGAAATATTGACAACAGCCAGTAGATATCTGTTTAAATCTTCACAGACTCCAAAAGGATTTTGGGCTTCATGTTGGGAATAATATGGTATGAGATGGGGGAAGAGGTGACAGTGAGGGATTAAGTAAAATTTGATTTTGAAAGAAACGATCTTGAGAAGTAATAAAGGAAAGGCTTTTATAACTTAGAGTATTCCTTAAAGAAATGCAGAAGGCAATCTGTATCCAAATCCTGGTTAAACACATAAGGCGACTGAGACTTCATAAGATTTTATTGATTTTGTTTTTTCATTACATTAATAACAGGTAATCAGAAAGGGAAACTAGTATGCTTCCTGTTATCAATCACAGATCCTGAAGTAAGAATAATTCTTGGTATCATATCAATGTTTCTCTTAAGAACAGATGAAATATTTCTTTATTATTATGCAGCCTATGTTTGGCACCCACAATAGTTGTTCACTAAATGTTTGTTAACAGTTTTGAGATGGATAGCGAAGAACTTTAATTTAGAGTAAAATTTAATAGATTCATTATATTTTAGTACATAACATTTTCTCTTGCATTACTTGGAGTTGTTATAAATCGCTTTGCTACATTTCTTAGAGTTGGAAATATTTCTACTATATTGAAATACCCTGCTTTAGCATTTTGGGAAATAAGGCATAAAGTGTTGACTTTCCATTTTGATATAAGTTTGTGCCTTCAGCTTGTGTAATCACTGCTCTTCAATGTTGTCAGTTTCTGTTTCTGAGCATATGTGTACCCATTTTTATCTTCCATCTTCTCTTACTCATTAAAATGCATAGAAACTCTGTGACCTACTAATTGAGAATATAGTACCATAGTAAGCTACAAAGGAAAGATGGATGTGGAATAAAAAAAGTGTGAACTGTTGTTCAGACCAGTGTAATTCAGTTTGTTCCTGAATGACTGTTAGGAACATAAGTAAAATATTGAATGAAGGTAAATGTAGATTGGATTGGATAAAATCATTTTTGGAGCATGTCAATGTAATCATCCTGATGCCTTTTGCCTTTAAAGATTATTATCATTTGAGAAGCTCACTTTTTTATGATGTTTAAAAATAACTTGAGTTTTTATTCTGGCTTTTTCACTTAATTCTGATTCTAGCTATCATTAGACTAATATGTAGAACATTTAAGTTTAGTCAGTATATCTCATTATAATTTTACATAGTATATTTTCCAAGAAACAAAATAGAAATCACTGGAAATAATACTTTTTAAGCAAGGAAATAATGAGGATTCATTCAAGTACGTAAAATCTCTGCCAATTTTTTGCAAATGTTTTTAACTAAGTCACAAGGGATTTCCCCTTAATGAGAAGCAACCTGTCATGAAAATTCTCTGAAACAAAGTAGACGCCTCTAATGAGGAAGATTTCATAAGGAGGTCAAATAAAGTAGTTTTTCATTTTCTTTATGCTCTCTCTTCCACTAAGTGGCCATTTTAGCAAAAGTAAAGGAAGTTATTATCAAGTTATGTCAATGTTTTAGAGAGTAGATTGCCTTTTCTGTGGAATTTCTATAATTGACTAGTCTAGTTTGAGATTACTGATAGTAGTAGGTCCTTTATTTTGTTTCCGTAAATGTTAGGTGATGTCATCCGAATATTTTTGTTACATCATTCAGATACATGCAATTTCCTGAAATTTTAAGATACTGAAGCATAGGTGAGGCAAATATATAAAAGAATATAGGAATAATTTTATTTGTAAAGTTTATATCAGTGAGGAGAATAATTTAATGAAAACTCATTAAGAAAAGCTCCCTACGTTAAATAAAAAGCTTGTGTCTCCCTCTTAGCCTTTACTAGGATACTTTTCTGATACTGTGGGCACCTGAGAAAGCAGCTGAAACTGACAATCACTAAGCAGAAGACAAATGGAAATAGAAGCAGCAATAAGCCACATGGGTAGAGAAATGAATCATTGTCCAGGGGGAAACAATTTCATTTAGTAAAATTTTAATGTGACAAAGTTATAAGAAAGAAGTATTTCACATGAGCCCTTTGAAGTTAGTTAAAATTACTTTTTTTTTTTTTTTTTTTTGCTTTTTCCATTGTGGTAAAATATACATATCACAAAAATACCATCTTGACCATTTTTGTTTATTTCAATGAGAGGATGTACATTTATAATGAGCAACCACCTTCACCATCCGTCTCCAGAACTCTTTTCATCTTGCAAAACTAAAATTGGATTAAACAAGAGAATTAAACATTACATATTAAACAAAAACAGTGCCTATTTAACAATAACTCCCATTCCTTCTCCCGGATACCCTGTCAACCACCATTCTCCTTTCTGTCTCAGTGATTTTGCCTACTATAAATAGCTCATATAAGTGGAATTATATGGCATTTGTCTTTTTGTAACTGGCTAATTTCACTTAGTATAATGTCACCAAGGGTCACCCATATTGTAGCATATGTCAGAATGTATTGCCTTTTTAAAGCTGAATAATATTCTATTGTATGTATATACCATATTTCGTTTATCTCTTCATCTGTTGATGGACACACACTGACTCTGTGTTTTGGCTATTGTGAAGAATGCTGCTGTGAACATGGACGTACACTATCTCTTCAAGACATGGCTTTCAATTCTCCCTGCAACCTCCACCTCCCGGATTCAAGCGATTCTCCTGCCTCAGTCTCCCAAGTAGTTGGGACTACAGGCACTCACCACCATGCCCAGCTAATTTTAGTATTTTTAGTAGAGACGGGGTTTCACCCTGTTGGCCAGGATGGTCTCAATCTCTTGACCTCGTGATCTGCCCACCTCAGCCTCCCAAAAGGTTGGGATAACAAGTGTGAACCACCACACCCAGCCGGAAGTGGAATTTTCAAGAGCACATCAGCTGTAGTCCTATAGGGAGGATGCAAACTTGCCGTAGGTACACCTGGTTAAATATCCAGGTTTCTCAAGCAGTGGGCAGGGCCATAAAGCTCCCAAGGAATGACCTTTGTCTTTGGCTGCCAGTGTGGGTAGAGAAAGACCCCCAGGTAGAGGCGGGGATAGGCGTGTTTGAGCTCAGCCTCTCCTTGGCCAGGGCTTGCTGTGGTTGCTGTAAGGGCCAGGGTGTGGTTCCCTATCCAATGGAGTTATATTCCCAGGGGGATTATGGTTGACTCTGCTGAGTCATACAGGTCACGAGGGAAGGGGGAGAAAGCTATCAGTCGCAGGCTTCCCCCTGCTCCCATGCAGCCTGCAGTCCTAAAGGTCAGTCTCATTCTCACCGTACCACCCCAACAGGATGGAGTCTATTTCCAGGCAGCCAGTGGCGATGATCAGGGCTGAGAACTTGCCCCAGACCAAGAGCTTCCCCGGTGAGAAAGCAAGCAGACTCAGACTCAGTTTTTCAGCATCTCAGAGAGCCTGCAAGCAGTGATCCAGTTCCCTTCAAAGGATCTGTGGATTCTCTTGGGTTTCCTGGTATGTTGCTGTGGTAATTCTTGGAACAAAAGTTCACTACTTGAGTCTCCACAGGCTCCTCTGTCCGTAGAGTGGGAGCTGCGAGCTAGTCCTGCTTCCTCTCTGCCATCTTCCCCTCTCTTTTCTAATATTTTAAACTGCTATTTGATTACTATTTCTTTAAACTCTTTTTTCTTATTTCTTATTTCTTTCTGTGAGTAAATTACCTATATGGCAAAGTATTACTTCAAGACTTTATTCACAATGTCTGTGTTTTCTTGATGTTATGCTTTTCAAGGAAAACTGCAAGAATTTTCTAAAAGTATTTATGTCAAATTTGTTACAGTCTCATTTTGTTAAATAAAGAAATAAAGATGGCAGAAGTTTTACCAGTTGAACAAAGGGATTTTGTAACATCCTAAAAATATCAGAAACCTCATGCTAAAACCTCAGTGGAATCAGTATTTTTAAATACAGACAGTGAATCAACAGATAGATAGGGCCATGTAGGTCATTTGATTATCTAAAAACTAAAGGAAAAAAAGAGAGGGAAAGAAAATGCACCCCCGCCCCCACTAAAAAAGAAAAGTATACAGAGCCTATAATTAAAAAACAATTATCTTTGGCCCCACATAAACTTCAAAACTTCCATCTCAAGCATTTATTTCAGGTTGTGTGCTTTGAAATTGAAAGCCATAAAAAGTATTAAGATATTGGCTCATAACTAAAGATGATAGCTTAGCTGTTATAAAATTATAACCTAAAATAATACCTTGATACTAGGAATTTATATGGATAGTGTAAGTCCAACTGTTATAAGATGGCAATCCGGTTGAGAATGTTATCAATTTAATGAAGAATGGAGAATCATGTGTTTTTAGTTTATTGTTCTGAGTTTTCATACTGTGCTAAACAGATCATTTAAAATACAGTTTTGGTTAACTACAAAGAAGGACTCCATAAAATAAGTCTGTTTGGGATATGTGATTGGGTGTGGTGCTAAGCAGCAACTTTATGTTTTAGCATAAATTATTAAATGGGTGGTAATCTCCACTGCCCACAACAGTTGCCCACAGAAGTTTTAAAAAGTAGTGTGAAAACATATGATTTCATTTAGAGTAGCTATTAAATCCTTTCTTCCCTATCTCCTACCCAGGTTTTTAATTATCTTTCTTATTACTATAACTTCCTAAACAGATAGTGTTTCAGGTGAATTATGTTTATAAGTAATGTGTAACATCTTTTAGCTCCATTATTCTTGTTACTTTGGATTTTTGTGAGAATTTATTTGCCCCAAGGCAATTGTATTTATAATCATCAGAGGGGGAAAATTTCAAAAGCATCTACTCACTTATGTAAAAGTTTATCTTTTTTTATATTTGCAATTAAGAAAGTTGATATTCAATTAAATTTGCTTCTTTGCTATGGCCCAAATGTCAATGCAGAATCGATAATAAATATCTCATTCTTATAAGAAGAATATAGATGAATTAATATTTCAATAAGGTAATACAATATTTTATTCTACATTAAAATAGCATTAAATCATCATAATATTAATATGTACATAGTAGGTATCGAGTTCATACCTTATTATTTGGATTATATTAAAAATATACCTGAGATAGTCTTCCTGTGTTGTTTATAGTTATCTTTCTTAGCCACTTATTCCATGTTTGTTTTTGTGGTTTACGTAAATAATGCATTTGAAGCATTTTTCACCCCTTTAGAGCACATAAATTACTGTCCATGTTGCTTGAAACTTTTTTTAAAAAAGCAAAATTTATGCTAAAACCACACCATGCAGAAACATATGCCCAAAATAACCACAATTGCTTTTATCATTCTTTCATTTTAGAGGTATAGAATCTTCAAAATACAAATGTAAGATTCGTAAAAGAAATGCCCCTCTTTAGTTAGAGGCTTACCAGAAGAATACCATGAAATGCCTACCTATTTATTTATGTATTTTCTCTGATATCTCTGTAGGAATTTCTTGGATACAAGGCAGTTAAACAGTTTATGATTTTCCCATGCCATCTTAGAATTGTTGATGAACATCATAGAGTGTACAGTATTTACACAAACCTAGATGAAATAGCCTACTACACACCTGGCTATATGGTTTTGCCTGTTGCTTCTAGGCTGCAAACCTGTAGAGCATGTGTCTCTACAGGTAGAGAACACTGTAGGCAACTGTAACACAAATCACTAGATGGTAGAAAATTTTCAGCTCTGGGCCGGGCGCAGTGGCTTGCGCCTGCAATCCCAGCACTTTGGCGGGCCGAGGCGGGCAGAACACGAGGTCAGGAGATTGAGACCATCCTGACTAACATGGTGAAACCCTGTCTATACTAAAAATACAAAAAATTAGATGGGCGTGGTGGTGGGCGCCTGTAGTCCCAGCTACTGAGGAGGCTTAGGCAGGAGAATGGCTTGAACCCAGGAGGCAGAGCTTGCAGTGAACAGAGATCGCGCCACTGCAGTCCAGTCTGGGCGACAGAGCGAGACTCCATCTCAAAAAACAAAAAAAAAGAGAAATTTTTCATCTCTGTTATAATTTATTGGACCACCGCTGTATATGTGGTTTGTTACTGACTGAAATGTTGCTATATGGTACATGACTGTACATGGAGATGTTCTTTACAAAATTCTGGCTAATCTCCTCCAGTGATTCAGTCATACTTCCTACCTAAACACTCTCATTTCCTTGGATATATCAAAGATTCTGTCATTACTAATAACTGCTGCCACCTCCAAAGTCTGATTTTCATATAACCCCATCATTGGTCAGCACATCCTATATTATGGGTTTACCACCTCCAGTATTTTAGTTATAACAATCTTTTCACTGCACCATGGCATTTAATTGATGGAGTATTTTTCTTTGCATTATCTTCACCCCCCAATATCTATTCTTCTCTCTTACACAGATTGAATCCCATGATCAGTCATTATAATCAACACTTTGTGTATGTTTTCAACCCTCTTGCTGTCTTTATTTTACCATGGTGCTTTACAAAACCACAACCGTGGCCAATTTCATTCACCTATTCCTTGCCTGTACCTACCTATCTACATTTGAACAGAAAAAGCATCCGCTGAAATGATATCGCCTTTATCTTTTATTCTGTTAATGCAAGGTATCACATTTATTTATTTGCATATATTTAATCATCTGTGCATCTCTGGGATGAATGAAATTTGATCATTGTGAATGATCTTTTTAATGACCTATTGAATTCTGATTGCTAGTATTTTGTTAAGAATTCCTGCATCTGTGTTCATCAGGGATATTAGTCTGTAGTTTTCTTTCTTGTGTGTGTGTGTGTGTGTGTGTGTGTGTGTGTGTGTGTGTGTGTGTGTGTGTTCTTCTATGGCTTTGGAGACAGGCAATGCTGGCCTTGTAGAAGGAATTTGGAAGAATTCAATCCTTTTCAGTTTTTTTGAAATATTTTGTAAAGAACTGGTATCAGTCTTTCTTTAAATGCTTTTTACAATTCAGCAGTGAAAATAACAGTTTCTGGGCTTTTCTTTTTTCTTAAAAAATTTCTTTTATTATACTTTAAGTTCTGGGGTACGTGTGTAGAACATGCAGTTTTGTTACACAGGTATACACGTGCCATGGTGGTTTCCTGCACCCTTCAACCTGTCACCGATATGAGGTATTTCTCCTAATGTTATCCCCCTCCCTAGATTCCCTCCCCTAGACTCCTTCTCCCGATAGGCTCGGGAGAAGGAGTGATGTTCCCCTCCCTATGTCCATCTGTTCTTATTGGTCAGCTCCCACTTATGAGTGAGAACATGCGGTGTTTGGTTTTCTGTCCTTGTGATAGTTGACTGAGAATGATGGTTTCCAGCTTCATCCATGTCCCTGCAAAGGATATGAACTTGTCTTTTTTTATGGCTGCATAGTATTTCATGGTGTGTATGCGATGGGTTTTTCTTTGATTGACACTTTTTATTACCGCTTCAATATTTTTATTCATTATTGGTCTGTTTAAATTTTCTATTTCTTCTTGATTCAATTATGGTAGGTGTCCAGGAGTTTATCCATTTCTTCTATGCTTTCTAATTTGTTGTTATAAATTATTCACAGTAGTTTCTTATGATTCTTTGTATTTTTGTGATATCAGTTGTAATGTCCCCTTTTTCATCTCTGATTTTGTTTGAGTCTTCTTTATTTTCAGGCTGGCTAAAGGTTTATCTATTTTATCTTTTAAAAAGACAACTCTTTGTCTCATTGATCCTTTGTATTTTTTAAATCTCTGTTTGGTTATTTTGCTCTGATTTTATTATTTCTTTAAAGGGAAAAGCACCCAGATTTTATAAGAAACTAAAGCATCTCAATAGCAAAATAACATTTAATCTGATTTTAAAATGGTCAAAAGACTCCAATAAACATTTCTATAAAGAAGACATGCAAATGACCAATAGGTGTATGAAAAAATACTCAACATCGCTAACCATCAAGAATATGCAAGTCAAAACCACAATCAGATATCACCTCACCTCAATTAGAAGGGCTACTATCGAATAACAAAAAAACTAATGATGCTGGCAAGGATGTAGAGAAAGGGGAACTCTGATATTCTGTTAGTGGTAGTGTAAGTTAGCACAGCCATTATGAAAAAATGTATAGAAGTTCCTCAAAAAATTAAAAACAGAACTAACGTATGATCCAGAAATCCCACTACTGTGTAAATATTGAAAAGAAATAAAACCAATATGTTAGAGAGACATCTGCACTCTCATGAAAATTGTAGCACTATTAAGATAGCCAATATATGTAATCAGTCTAAATGCCCATCAATGGATGAATGGAAAAAAGAAAGAATAAAAAGAAAATATAGATATTATACATATCCACAATGGAATATTATACAGCTATAAAAATTGATAAAATTCTATCATATTTGCCTGTAATTTTGTGACTACATGGTAAACGTAGAAGACATTATGTTAACTGAAATAATACAGGCACACACACAAAAAATACTACACGATCTTACTCTTATATGGAGTTGAAAATATTGATCTCATAAAAATTGAAAATAGATTAGTAGTTACCAGAGAATTGGGACAATAAAGGAGAGAAGGAGACAGGAAGAGGTTGGTCAATGACTATGGTGTTACAGTTAGATAGGAGGAATAAGTTCTGGTACTCTATTGCACAGTAGGGTGACTATAGCTAACAATAATGAATTGCATATTTCAAATAGCTAGAAGAGAGAATTTTCAATTTTGTCACAACAAAGAAATAGTAAACAGTTGTGATGGCTATACTATTTATTATGACTTGATCATTATACCATGTAGACACATGGAAGCAGCACATGGTAGTCTATAAATATATATAATCATTATGCGTCCATTTTAAAAAAAATATGTAATACCATCCTGAATCATCTCACTTCAAATTCATGATTAGGAAATGCAAGCTGGCCCTGTACCTTGCTCAGAAATCATTCTCTTCTTCCCATCCATTCCCTTCTCCAGATAATTATTTTATATCCACTTTCTACTTGAATGAATAATAGCCTCCCTTCATCTTCGTTTTTAGCTGATGGTCTTACTCCTTGTTTAATTGGGAAAGTCAAAGAAATAAAAGAAAGAACTTCGGTAAATTCACATGTGCAAACATTAACATCTCCATAAATAGCTACCTCTTCTCTTCTGAAATGAACACTTTTTTTTGTTCCTACCCAGGCCTTTGCTTTTGAAACAGCCCAATTATTTCTCATCTACACAAAAATAGCACTCCAGAAATTCTGTCTCTATTTCATATTGTCAATTTTTCTATGCCATTATTTATTTCATCTCAAAACAATAGCAAATGAATATTTACAATAGCAAAAGAATCTTTGTTCTTCATCCCATGAGCTAATGCCCATTTATCAAGTTTAATTTCGCTACTCATTAGAATCTGTTCTTGTATAGTGTATCAGTTACTTCTACTGAATCTAGTGGTTCTCAACTTATTTTGTCTTCTACCACCATTTGACATAGTGGATCGCATCCTCTTTCTGGACATGTTCTCTTCACTTAACTCTCTGTATGTCATGATCTCTTGGCTTTTCTTCCAACTTATTGCCCTCACCCACACTTTTTCAGTATCTGTTACTGATGCTTTCTTTTTTTAAAATTGCTTAAGTGTAGAGTGTTACACAGCTCAGTCCATGCAACAGTTATAGCTAGAAATCTAATAGACATTTCAAGAATCACAGGTTCTTAACTGAGCTGCTGACAGTCATCACCATGGCTTTCTGTCCTCTGCAAGCCTACAATCAAGCATCCAGGACTGTGGTCAGATCTGAAGCTTGACTGGGGATGGATCTATTTCCTGGCTCACATGGTGTTTGGTGTCATTCAATTCTTCATAGGATGAGAGTAAGAGCCTCTGTTACTTGGCAAGAGTTTGCCCTCAGCTGCTTTCCACATAGGCATTTCCCAAATGACCACTTTCCTCAAAGCCAGAAAGGGCTTTACCTTACAGTCATATGTAATGTTATTACAGAATTGACATCCTGCAGCCTTTGCCCTATTCCATTTGTTGTAAACAAGTCATGGCCTCCGCCCACACTCAAAGGGAAGGAATATCACAGGGCATGTTTACTAGAAGGCAGGGATCATGGAGCCCATCTTAGAGTTTTCCCATCACACTTGACTACCCTATTTAAGATTGTAACCATCACCACTACTAATCCTTCTGATCCTCTTCTAGTAATACTTACCAATTTCTAACGTACTGTATAATTTATGTTTTTAATGTGATTATTGTGGGTAAATGAGTTAATAAACCCCCTTTCCTCACTGCATGGGAATCAGATCTTCAGTTAAGCTTCTGGCTCTGTTTCCCTGAAAAGACCTAAAGATGGTGTCAACTGTGTTATGAAGCACAGTCGTCTGTGCTAATAATGACCCTTGATTAGTAAATTCCAACAGAATGGGAGCGAACTATGAATGAACTACGGGTACCTGGCAGACATATTATATTTTGGACTTATCTGAATGTCTTGAGTCTTATAACTAGCATGTCTCTTGCAAGAAACACTGAAAGTTATGCCTATAGAATTATTAAAGGCAACATTCATTCCTGTGGGGCATGAAGGTTTTTTTTTTTTTTTTTTTAATAAAGTTTTAAGGCAAAGCTGTGTTGTCCAGTAGTTCTTGCACTTGCCCCACGTGCCTCACTTTGCTACTTCTGTTATCTGCTATGTGGCTGCTGCAAGGACTCAACTGGGAGGAATATCTAACACTGGCCTTCTAGTAAGCTGTGGTTTCTGTTCTAGATCCTTCTTCATAGACTGTGTAGTCCATTGAATCTAAATGCTTAGTAGAAACCAAAAAGTCACCCTAATAGACTTTATAATGGTTACCTATCTTCCTTTCTTAGAACATGAACTTCACTAGGATAGGGACTTTTGACAGTTTTGTTTCCCAGTGGTGCTGGTAATACCACACCCTCTTTTGTTCTCCAATCTAGAAATGTAGTTGCTCCCTTTCTTCATTGACTTACTCTCTCCTGTTTGGCTTCTTAGCTCGTTCATCACAGATGTAACAAATTTTATGCATTAAATTATCTTGTTTTAATTATCCAGGACAGTTTTTACTTTCCTGGTTGGTACCTGATTGTTATAGAGACCCCAGTCTCTGATTAAGTTCAAAATTCCAAATCTCTAGGAGAGTATGTAATTGGCTTATATTTGGTAATGTGTATACTCCCGAATTTGTGAGCTATGGACAAAGAAACAGGGTCATGTAGTAAAGGTATAGCTTATGGGACCAGTGAAAGGCTGTCCCAAAGAAAGAGGCAGCATTTTGAGCTAGGCTAAAGTATTTAATATTCTAATTGTGCTATCAAATATTATATTAATATATTTAAGCAAAACTGGCCTGTATAAAAATACATATGTATTTTATATATGTATAAGCAAACTTTGTTAGTTCAGAAATCATTTTTTTCCTGCTAAAACATTCAGGTCTAATTTGTTTTTTTTTTTTTTTTTTGACATGGAGTTTTGCTGTCATTGCCCAGGCTAGAGTACAATGGTGAAATCTGGACTCACTGCAACCTCTGCCTCCCAGGTTCAAGCAATTCTCCTGTTCCAGCCTCCCAAGTAGCTGGGATTACAGGCACCCGCCACCATGCCTGTCTAATTTTTTTTGTATTTTTAGTAGAGACAGGGTTTCACCATGTTGGCCAGGCTGGTCTGGAACTCCTGACCTCAAGTGATCCACCCACTTCGGCTTTCCAAAGTGCTGGGATTACAGGCATGAGCCATGGTTGAATATTTTCCAGTGGTCATCTCCAGAGTTCTTCAATTTCATACTTAAATCTGCAAATTAATTTAGTGATATAAACCAGAATGTTTGTGTGTGTTTAGTGTGTATGTGTGTGTGTACTTCAATTTCCATTTAGGCTCAATTCCTTCTGAGACTTCTATTTACTGTAATACATTATCAAAGCATCAGATATTAAGAATAATGCTCGAACGCTACCAGACTGTGGTTCTACCTAGTACAAAATAAATGGATTATTCGTCTTAGTAATTACACACATTTTGCTACTTTACTATTGCATGCCTTAATTTTTCACATATATGAATCTGATTTTCTTAACAAGGAAGACTAATTGTCTAGTCTTGAGTGTATTAGGATTCTTTATACAGTAGTGGGAACATCAATAAATACTTTTTTGATAACCAGTTTTATCATTAAGAAAAATTAATTGCAGTGGGTTTCATAGACATCATTTATAGGGATCATCTAGGGGACCTTGGGTCAGCCAAAAATATGAATGTTGGGTTTTAGCTAATCATTTTACAAAATGTGATAACAGCACAATTATATTAAATTGTTGAAGATTTCAGCCACACTTACTAAAAGATTAAGGATAAATTCACAATGGAATATAATAACTTGTCTACTAGCTGGGAATAAATATTGACAGGTGCAATGTTGTGGAAAGATTGTTTATCCAACAATACTTTCTAAGTAAGGATTAAAAACCTTTCTTTAGACATTCTTCCTAAGAGAAATTGTATAAACCTAAAGTTCTCAAGCTAAATTTAAGAAACCATTGAGCCTATGATATTGTCATAATTCTTTCCTGATTTCAGATCTGGGGAAAGTATTTTGAGAGAAGAGAGTTTCCTACCCCTCTCCCAGACATGACTATGGATCTAGAAAATTTGGGGAAATAGATGTTCCTCATCTTTCAAATACCACCACCCCTTTTATGTCCCTCCCTCACATTCTTGTAACTCTGTTTCTAAATATTCACAGCCTTCATATTAACCCAAGACTTGCTCTAACAAAGTCTATTTCATACTCCAACCAACCAGGTGAGAATGACTTTTTATGGAAAAGAGTGTCATACTTCAGAATTACCTTTTTAAATTTCCTTCTGTCCTGATTAAAGCTATCATTTCTTCAAAACAAGAGATATGGGATAGCAGGAAAACAATGACAAATTAAAATGTCATACATTCTAAATAACAAAATATTTTTCATTTATCTATAGGTATTTTAATCTTTGGGAGATTTTTATTTATTCTAATAGTCTTATCCTCAACTTTTTATGTTTCCACAGTTACTCTTCTCCCTCTTTCCACACTTACACACAAGAGCAGGCTATATTCTGTCAGCTACTTCTTCACTCCTAAACCCACTGCAGTTTGAATTCCACATACATCACTAATATTCTATCCTTAAAGTCAGATATACCTTCCCATTGTTAAATTCAGCAGCCATTAGTCAGCTCTTCATGTGATTGTTTCAAAAAATTTTACACATTAACATTATTTCTTGAAAAAATAGGGAAACAACCCTACCTTCATGGTATCTGTGGCACCTAATGCTCATCCTATTTTTCTGGCCAACTCTACATAGTCTTGTAGGTTCTTTGGTGTCTTTAAATATTGGAAAGGAAGGTTATCTATGCTCATTTGTTAAACCGTGTTTTCCACTGAGCATACCGATTTGTGTATCCTCCCTTTTTATCAAAGAAAGAACTAGAGTCTTGCAAAGAAATCAGAGAGTAAAACAGGACATTTTCATACATTGCAGTGATTGGCATTATAGAAACAAGGATTATCAGATTGCCTCCTCACTTTAAGCTCTTGAGTGACTGCACTTTGCTCAAGTCAAGACTCCTGAGAATAGCAGAGCAACTTTCCGATGGCTTCTACATGCCCATTCAGCATGATTTCCTGTCATTCTTCCAAATACAGCCTGTGTTGTAGCCCAGAAATAGCCATGGGACAATATGTGTCTTGTGTGTCACCACTCTCAAGTTCAATGTTTATAACAAGTGTCATTAATTGAATGCATCACTCATTCCCACAGAACTTGGTTGAGGAGCAGGTAGAAATTTCTACCTTTTGAAGGGTGGAACAAAAGACTCATAAGTGTCCACTTGCCCTTACCAATGGTCTAGATGGGAATGGGAATTTTTCTTTACTCAGGTATTCCCAATGAATAGAAATTGGCCTTATGCCACAACAGCTAATGATTTTCTTGTCTAATCTCACATCAGCTACATTAATCCTTATAGTTTCTTCTGTTTGAAGCAGTCTGTTATTCTGCATGCTTGACTAATTCCTTTCTTCTTTTTAAGACTTCACTCACTTCAGTTTCTCTAAGAGGCTTTATTTGATCTTCCTCTTCCCTCAATACATTCTCTGACTAATATAGGCATTCATCCTCTGTGTACTTCATGCACTCTTCTATCAGATAACCTTTTGAGTTGTCATTCGTATCTCTGCCTCTACCACAAAGTCAATTTTGAATTGACTTATCTCCAGTGTCTAGTATGGTTTGGTATATATGGAAATTTTTTATTCAATGAAAAAATGAATAATTTTCATTCACTGGTAGTATTTAAAGCAATATAATAAAGTGATATAATTTGGTCATGTTGGGGAAAATATTTTGTTATTACTTTTCAGAATATGCTCCTTTTCTATATTTTTGTCAACAGTATATTGCAATTGAAATGGAACTGTTTCACTGTGAATGTGTCTGTGTATGTTTGAGGATTGTCAGAAAATGACTTTGGTGGTGAATGCTAATGGAGCAGTGGCTATTCATATGTGTAAAAGGATATGCTGTCTCTCTCTCTCTCTCTCTGTGTGTGTGTGTGTGTGTGTGTGTATGAACTCTCCAAGTCATATATTAACAAAATGTAACTATAACTTGGAGACTATCCTTGTTTTATCATATTTTATCTTTTTAGCATTTGAAATTTTAATGAATTTTAAAGAAAAAAATATCCACTTTCAACTTGAAAATGTATTGTAAATATAATTACATATAATTATTTGCATTGTTTTAAATAGCTATTTATCATTTATTAGTATTGATAAACATATCTTTCTCTACTGTTGGACATTTAATTTGTTTTTCAGTTTTTTTGTTTTGTTTTGTTTTGTTTGGGGGGGATAACCAGTGCTGTGAGATAAATGTTCTAATAAATAAATTTTTTCAGGCTGGGCACAGTGGCTCATGCATATAATCCCATTACTTTAGGAAGCCAAGTGGATGAATTGCCTGAGCCCAGGAGTTTCAGACCAGACTGGCCAATATGTTGAAACTGTGTATCCACAAAAAGTACACAAATTAGCCAGGCATGGTGGTGAATGCCTGTAATCCCAGCTACTCAGTGGCTGAGCGGGGAGGAATGATGGAAAATAGATTCCTAGTGTGGGCTGAGGAATCAATGGGAAGCCAGAAAATAGGTCAATTTAACTATGGAATATGCTTTTTAGAAGCTTGACTTTCAAAAGGAGAAAAGGAATGCTAGCTGGAAGCAGGATGAAAGGGGAGGTTGAGAGAATCTGAAGCCTATTTAAAGGTAGAAAGTGAGAAGTGCTAGGTTCAAGAAAGAAAGAAGGCATTTGACATGAAGCCAGGTATATTATGAAGGAATGTGATATTGGGTCTTCAGTACAGGAGAGGAATCATCAACTGAAGACCCCCTTACCATGGAAAGCAGACATAAAACAGGAAAAATATGAAGTATGGGGATGCATATATATATATATGTTTGGGGCTACAAGAATTTGAGAAAGCTCTATTTTATAGCTTCTATTTTCTATTGAAGAATGCAACATCATTTGTGGAATGTGAATAAACTTCAAGTCATTTTCTATGAACTTCAATGACAATTTTTTAAAAAATCTACCGCATCAGAGAATATAAGAAACAGGATTTTATCAGTAGTTGTTTCTCCAAAATGTCAATATATAAAACATCTCTTGGAGACTGTTTTAATAACAGTTTTAATAACAGCGGTTCATCGGAACAAATGTATTCATTAGTTAAACAAATTTCTATTGAGTACCAAATACAGCCTATTCAGTTTGGAAAAAATGCTTATTTATTTTAACCACTTGAAGCTATTATGTAAAATCAGCATCCTTAGAGAGCTAACGCTGGAATGTGTAATCACTTTGGCATAAAACTTAGTCCCAAAAATTCAGTTTGAATTATTGCATGATTTCTTTATCTTTAGTAAAAGAGAATTTGTGATGAAACAGAGGAATCATTTAATGAGCTTTTTTTTAAGCCTTCAGTGATGTATTCAAGGAACATGCTTTTGTTTTCCATAGTAAGACATCTCTTAATCATACTGGACAGTTTCATTGTATGTGCAATAAAGGAAATGAACAATGGAAACATTTATGTAGTGTCTGATTGTCTGGGGATGATGACCTAGAATATGCATACCTATTATTTAATGCTTTGGGGAATTCCCTTCTTTTCCTCCATTATTCCTTTAATCTCTGGTTTCTGTACTAATCCTAAGGAGGAAAATACAACCATTTGTGCTATTTCTGGATTGGCAAATTAGACTTGTACTTAGGAATTAAATAATATTTTTAATTAACTAAAAATAAAAGTGGTTAAATTATCATGAGTAATCATTGTAGCATTTTCTCATTTTTAATAGAGAAAACTGTTCATAACTTTGGGCACTCAGAACATATATATGAAACTCCCCATTTGCAGGTTTGTGATGGTAGTCTTGGAATATTTATGGTGCACAATATCTCTATGATGCTGATTTATTTTTACTGAACCTCTTGGGTTGCATATTGCCTTGCCAAGTTGAGGGAGGATCAGAAAAAGGAAGGAAGACTGAATGCAATTTTGTTCCCTGTTGAGCTAATTAGGAATCCAGGACTAATTTAGAAGTCTGCAAATCTCAAACTCCCTATCAGCCAGTTAGACTAGCTTAGGCTCTAATTTAGACTATCCTTAGCATTTCCCCTGATCAAAGGTAAAGAGAGGTATATTATTCCCAGACCTCAGGGAAAACAACAACAACAAAAAAAGAGATAGGTAGTGATGACGACATTGGGAATCTGGTAGAGTAGAAGATTAGTTGGTGCAGTGGACATCTTTCATTGTAGTCAAAGAAAAAGGAAACAAAAAGTTTGTAGTGGAATGTATCATATAATATACAATAACCTAATCTACTAAGGGACTGGAACTTCAAGGTGATCTGGAATACATTCTTATCCACAGGCTAACCTTTAGTTTTAATTTCCTAGACTTGAAGATGCTTTCTTTTATAGTCTAAGAATGAGATATATGTTTTTTTCAAGATACTAAGTAAATTAAAATTAGTTATACATTTATCTCTTTAAGAATGAGTAAATACTGCCCAGGTGCGGTGGCTCAAGCCTGTAATCCCAGCACTTTGGGAGGCCGAGGTGGGCGGATCATGAAATCAGGGGATCAAGACCATCCTGGCTAACATGGTGAAACCCCATCTCTACTAAAAATACAAAAAATTAGCCGGGCGTGGTGGTGGGCGCCTGTAGTCTTAGGTACTCAGGAGGCTGAGGCAGGAGAAAGATGTGAACCCAGGAGGAAGAGGTTGCAGTGAGCCAAGATCATACCATTGCACTTCAGCCTGGGCGACAGAGTGAGACTCCATCTCAATAATAATAATAATAATAGTAATAAGCAAATACTTTATTGTCTTTGATTAAGTCAGGAAGAAAGTACTGGTCTCATCATCAATCTATTTATAGTACACCATTATTTCTATAGAATATAAAGATTTGCATTCTTTGCATTGACATTTATTAGCTTTTGTTCTAGACTATACCCTTATGGGAGGGATTAGGAGTGGGGTAATGGTGTTTTGCAGTGCTTTTAATGCATAAACTATACAAAGTCAGAGGTGAGATAAAAAAAGATAAACAATCTATACTCTCTTTTTTAGAGGAACTTACAAAAAAGGGAGAGAATGTTCATAAACAACCAACAAAGATGCAAGGTGGTCTTTTATATATTCAAATATAGTTTGAACAGATCATTGCCTGATTCTAAAAATCAAGTGGGCAGACAAAGGTAGACATTGGGAATGTTTATTTTCTCTCACATTTTTGCATTATATCCTTCTAACTATTATACAAATTTAAATTATATATATGTATTTTATTTTCCCTTCTTTCTAACTCTCACAATAACTTACTATATATACACCATTTTGTCTCTCAGACAAGGTTTGCTAGGAGATCTGAATAAAATGTTTTTACGAAAGGACAAAAGAACAAAATTACTTCTAGCTCAGAAGAGTGGAGGGAGGTTTCAAGGATGAGAGGTTGTTTGATTTATGACCTAAATTATGGAGATGCAGGGGAAGATCATTCTATATTAAAAGAATCAAAATCTCATAAGCAGGAAAGTGGAAGTTTAGAAAATGATTAGAAAGTATCAAGTGGTTGCCTAGACTATAAATGGAGAGAGTAGTGTGAGATAAAACTGGACAAGTGGCTTAGAGGTAATTGTGGGCATTTTTGTTTATTACAGCCCTGAAATTTTCCATGCTTTGAAAAAATATACAGATTGCACATTTTTGGAGTTAGTATATTTCTGGCGTTTGATGACTGCTAAAAATCCCCTTATTTGACTAAACAACTCAATGGTTTTTATATTACTACTTTAAATGTTTAAAATCTATTTTAAATCTTAATTGGCATGTGTTTTGATCACTGTGTAACTTCTCTCTTTGAATCTCTCCAGCCACGATCGTGCAAACTCATCTCAGCTTAGTGTCAAATGACATTTACATTATCCATAGCTATCAGTCATACGCCAACACTAGAAAAACAGAGATTCTTCCAATTCCCAAACAGAGAATAAAATAGATGGATCTGGATTGATTTAACTTTTTGCTCTAACTTGTGGTAAAAAGAAAATCTAGCTCATAAGATTTCTAAGTAACCAGGGTCTATGAATTTTAACCAGATGCTCTTTTGGGTCTACAGATATAGTAATAGAAGAGTCTAGAGAATAATGCTGTAGCTGCTTAGAAGAACAAAGAAACATTGATAAATATTTATCACCCAGCTCTATAAAGAGCTTGGATTTAATTTGAAGATGTTCATTTTCCTGATGATTTGGATTTACTGAGTAGGATTATAAAAGCAATCCCTTGATATCTGACCTATGTATTTTAATAAGTTATATATTAATATGAAAGAGATTTTTAATATGTAAATCCTGATATTTTAATCCATATACAATTATTAATACAAAATAATAGAATAACCATTTAAAGTGATATATGAAATTTCTTTCAGCTGCCCACACTCACATATTCCCTCAGTTCTTACCAATAATGCTTATTTTTTGACTTAAAATCTGTCTCATATCTCAGATTAATGAACTTGGTAAAATATTGCAGTAGCGTTCATCATTATGTACACTTAATGTCATTTATCTTATTTCTGTATTTCTAAAGATTAAATCATTTTATTGTTTTAAAATAACTAATATAATTATCAGGTGACATTTTTTCACATATTTATTTTATATTTTATATATTAAGATTATCATGTGTTTTCCCCTGAAGTTTTTTACCCAGCAATGGGGAAAGTGATAATCATGTAAATATTTAGGTCCTTCTCTATTTCTATCTCAGTTTTATTGATTACTCCTAGAAATGCTTAACTCCTTTATCCGATGTAGTTTCTAACTTAATTATTTGGTGGTCAATTTAACAGTCGTGGTTTCTGGGACCAATATGCCTAGGTTAGATACTGGATCTTTACACCCAACAGTTAGCAGCTTAGCCTCACCAATCTTTTGTATTCTTCCTCCAGCATTTAGTTTCAGACTATTGATGTTACCATTTACCAATGATAATTTGATTCCAAACACTGTGGTTAAAAAGTAAGCCCAATTTTACCCTACAACCTTGTGATGTGAAGTACTTGTCTATGGATGGAATTAGGATTTAAATTTAGTTCTCACTATCTGGAAGATCCATCCATTAACTAGATGATCTTTAAATTTCTTCTAATTCTACTTGAGTTCAAGAGATCATGTGTAGTAATCAGAATCCTAAAATGGTCCTTCCTGATTTTCTGCCCTAAACTTAGATTTGTGAATATAACATATCATGCCCTGAATATGTGTGACAAAGATGAAACTAAGGCTACTGATAAATTGATTTTAAATTAATCAAAAGAGAGACATTTTTAGGGCAAAATCTAATTACACTCTTGAAGAGCAAAAGGTAAGGTTTTCTCTGGTAACAGAAGAGGATGTCTCAGAGATTCCAAGTTTAAGAAGTATTACTTGTGGCATACTCATAAGATTGAGGGAGGAGAATATGTGACAAGGAATGTGGGCATCCTGTAGAAGCTGACAGCCAGCAACAGGAAACTCAGTCTTAACCTCAGGGAACTAAATTAGCTTAGAAGCTGATTCTTCCTCAGAGCCTACAGATAAGAGCCCAGTCTGGTCTATACCTTTTGACCTTGTGAGACCTTAAGCCAAGAACTTGTCTACGTCTACCTGGACTTCTGACTTATAAAACTATGTAACAATAAATGGGAATTTTTTAAGCCATTAAATTTGTAGTATTTTTGTTACACGGTAGTTTTGGGGAAACTCACAGTCAAGAGATAAAGAAAAAAATTATGAGAGTCCAGTAAATGTCTTCATCTTTGACTCATCATGTCAGTTGTCTTCCTTTACTAGGATGGAGGGAAGGACGCACTAAAGTCACTAGAAGGGAACTTTGCTTTCCCATAGTGATCATCATTTCCTGAAGACTGTCTACTCTGTGTCTTCCCTAGTCTTTACTTGTGTGATAGATGTTACCATGTTGGCTTGATACCAAGTCCTAGCAAAGTGAGCGCACTCTATCTCTGGGATATTGACTTTTCCTGATAGGAACTGACTGATTTTCCCTGATACTGACGATTTCTTCTTTCAGCAACATGTATTCAATATAGCAGTTAGTTAAAGCTCATTGGAATCTAGATCCAGCTGATATAATGGACAAAATGTGTTTAATAGATGGAGAAAGATCTAGTTCAAATTTTGCTTTCACTATTTGCAATTCCTATAGTCTAAGGAAATCAATTAACTCCACTGAACTAGCTTTCTCATTTTGGAAAAAAATCACATAGATGTTATAAGAATTAAATAATAAAATGCTAAAACAATGTCTTGAAGCTTCTAATGTGGATCTGAGCATATTGCATATGTTCAGGAATTGTTGGTATTTATTTCTTCATTTCTTTAAAAATGTCTTAGATCTCTGAAAATTACCCTATAGATTATAATTTTAAAAAGGTAGCATCTGTATTTATTACAAATGTGGAATATGAGAGAGAGAGTGATTGCAAAAGTTATTAGAATATAGTATTTATTTTATATAACATTATCAGGTTGATTTTGCTTTTTAACCTTAAGAAAGACTAAGTTACGTCCATGTACAAGATAAAAAAATACCAAAGATCAGTCTTCATCTCTGCACCTAAGTGCAACTGGCAGCCTATGTGTATGAAAGAAAATCATAGAAGGAAAATTTGTAGAACAAAATGACTGAGATAGAAAAATGTGTCCTCAATAGGTTCAACTTCTCTCAATTCTTGTCAGATGAAGTCTGGACACTAAAAATTATCAGATAAATTACAAAAACTCAAATTTAAATTTCAAACAAGCAATTAATTTTTTAGTATATGTTCCAATATTGCATGACACATATTTATACTAAAAATATATTTATCATTTATCTGCAATTCAAACTTAACTTATCATCCTGTATTTTTATTTTTTAAATATGGCAAGCCTAATATGAAGAGACCTAAGGCACCAGGTATTTAGCATATATTGAATAAATAGATGTTTATTTCATTATATTACCCCTTTGATGTAGCTTGATTGTTAGGAAAAAGCATGTTATTCTTTTTGAAATTTCTATTGGCAGCAGAAGTTATTATTTCATAATGAGTTGCAGCAGAAGTTATTGTTTCATAATGAGTTAAAACAATGACAAAAGATAAAGCAACAAGGTACTTTCAAGGGAAAATGTTAATTTTAAAATGCATGGATAAGGAAATACACATGTGGAAACAGCCCCTGTTCTTACATGTCCTAGACAAAATCGTAAGGTCTGCATTTAAGGGTAAAAACCAGTGAGGCTCATTAAACAGTGTCATTCAGTTCAAGAGTGTTCAAAATATATTCACCTACATATTTTTAATATGTAAGTGTACTTAATAAGTGTACATAATAAGAAACACCTACATAGAGTTGGTTGATAGCAAATGAAATTATAAAACACTCTGATTGATTTACAAATTATCCTCATTGGCTTACTGACATAAGTGGTGTTTTAAACTCATACTGAAATGTCAACCTTGAAAAGGTAAATTATACAGGCACACTGCTTTCAAATAACAACACAAATTGCTATAGGGTTCCTTTGAGCGATGTAGAGAACCACATATACACTACTGGATACTGAAGAGAGAATTATCTAACCTCCATACAGATTGCTAAATACGGTAACATGACTTAATTATTCCATTGTTTTCTTCAGCATGACTTTACTATCCCTGGAAACTCTAACCTAGGCAATTTGCTTAATATTTCATAACAGGAACTTCCCAATCAATCCATCTGCAATGAAACTCATTAGCAGACACTATGTACGCTAAGTTTTTAAAAATATTTTGCATCAAATATTATCTAACGCTTTCCATGGATCCTATACTGTTTGTTGCATCTTGAGGTTTACCCAATCCTAGCCAAGACACTACTGCCAAACCTCTCATTGTGATATTTTCCTTTTGAATAGTAAGCAACAAACTCAGGTTTTTCTCATCAACAAGTTGTGTTGATGGTGCTTGGAGAGCAGGCATTCAACAACATTTAGGGCACAGATCTAGAACCAGACTTCTTGAATTTAAGTTTTAGCTTTGCCAGGTACTACCTGCATGACCTTGGAAAGGTTATTTATTCTCTCTGTGCTTCTATTTCCTCATCTGTAAAATGGGGCTAGATAATATTACCTACTTCAATAAGTCATTATGTGCAACAATAAATTTACATATGCAAACAACTTTAAATAGCACCTGCACCTGGTGTATAGTCCTGGGGGTACATATTATTAAAAGATATGTTGTCGTAGTACATGTAGAGTATTTTTTTATATTTCAAATCTAACTATACTTATCACTTTCTGTGACATTTTATTGCATAAAAGGGATGCATTTTATTTATTGTAATAGAATGTAAAATTGGAAATTTTCCCTTAATTGGTACAATTTGAACTTTCTCCAATTCTCTGAACATTGGCATTAGAATTTCCTTCATTTTCCACAGATAATAATTTTAATTTATATAATCCTTTTTGCCTTTGTGTTTCACACTATTTCTATAGCCTTTAAATTATTAATAAAATCAAAACTAAAGAATTTTTTTTTTTTTTTTTTTTTTTTGAGACTGAGTCTCACTCTGTCGCCCAGGCTGGAGTCCAGTGGTGCGATCTCGGCTCACTGCAAGCCCTACTTCTGGGTTCACGCCATTCTCCTGCCTCAGCCTCCCAAGTAGCTGGAACTACAGGTGCCCGCCACTACGCCCAGCTAATTTTTTTGTGTTTTTAGTACAGATGGGGTTTCACTGTGTTAGCCAGGATGGTCTCGATTTCCTGACCTCATGATCCACCTGTCTTGGCCTCCCAAAGTGCTGGGATTACAGGTGTGAGCCACCCCGAGGAAAAATAATTTTTAAAATTATTTTAATTGGTATATTAATATTATAATGGTACGTATTTTGGGAGTACATATAATATTTTGATACCTGTGTATAATGTGTAGTGATCAAATCAGGATATTTGGGATATCTGTCAACTCAAATATTTCTTTTCTTTGTGTTGGGAATATTAAACACAATTTTTTTTCTAGGTATTTCAAAATATACAATAAATTATTGTTAACTATAATTTTCACCTGGTACTTTAGAATACTGGAACTTATTCCTTCTGTTTAACTGTATTTTTGTATCCCTTAACAAACTCCTAATATAAATAATTTGAAATATTATTTTCTTTAAAAATACACACACAGGTGTGTATTGAAGAAGAAAAATTGCTCCAGACACTTGTTCTAAATGCCTTTGAAAAAGTTATTCAAAACTATTGAAATAAGGGTCAATACTGCTGAAATAAGGAGGGAAATTGACCTCGGCTCCAATGGAAAAAAATGCAAGTGGGTTTTAAATGCTGGGATAAATTAATAGAAATGCACTGTAGGTCATTAAGGGAGAGGCTGGTCAATGTGATTAGGCCATCTATGTTTGCTGATGTGGGACTAATCAAAGTTAGGCTTCTACCCTCCCACAGAAACTGGGATAAATAAGGGCCCTGTCTTTCCTGAGGTACGGATTTCTGAGAAAGACTACATGGAGTTGTAAAATTGACAAGAAGCTGGAAGAATATTCATATTCAGAGGGGCAGAGAAATAATTTACAATTGTGTTTTCTACCATAAATAAGAAGAGAAAGGTTAGGAGGGAGGTTGAAGCCTACAGTCAGGGAGAAAGGCTGTCTACAGTTTGGTCAAGCTGAGGGGAACGTTAAGACTGTCTTGGTCAATATTTGTGTATTTGTGTCTGTGTATTACTATCATTTAAAGGATAATTATAGATATATTAAACCCACAAGGGAAATGTTCATTCTAACTTTTATCTTGATTTATTCTTATAGAAACATATCTTTTAGTTTCCCTGCCCTCTCATATTCTACCTTCTGAAACAGACTTTAAATTCAGTAGTTGCATGTGGTAAGATTCCAAATGTAAATTATTCTATTGGAAAAAAAAAAAAAAACCACTCTCTAGATTTAACCCAAACATGTTCTACAGACATTGTAACAGAATTTTAGGCAAAATCATAAAGAGTAGCTAGGCCTTTCTTATTCTATAAATGACAGAAACACAGGAAATATAAGGAAAAGAAAGCCTGCATAAACTTCTTACCTTGCTTTGTACTACTTTCATCTGTTCTGGTGAAAATGTTTCTGAAAACAATGACACAAGCCTGACCCTCCGAAGAAGAAAGAACATACAACATGGTAAACACAATTTCTCCACCCACACTCTCTGGTTCTCAGCTGCTGCTTCTGGAATCTACTTCCTCTTGTTCTCTGTCTACTGTGTGGTGTGAATATGTGCAGATACGGAGCTGCGCAGCAAAATAATCTTTAGGGAAGTTCCAAGAATTGCAAAGCACGTTTGAGACTGAGTTCATTCACAATGCTTACTTTAAAAAGGTGTTCAAAGGATCTTTCTTTGCCTAAATAATAAAGATCTCATCACTTTTTGTACTTTTTATATTTGTTTGAATCCCCCTTTTTTTTTTTTATTTAACCAATTTGTTTTATTTTTAACACTTTTATTTACTAGTTTCTTAGATGGCCGTTTCTTAGTTGATCAGGTTTTAGGTCAGAGTGGGTTGCTTGTCATGCTCTTCAGTTTGGTTGTCATGTGATCATAGTATCAGGCGAGCTTTTTATCACTAACGAGTAACTAGACTCCAGTATTTTTTGTTGTCTTTGTTGTTTATTTTAAATTAGGCAACTTCCAGTAGATAACAATGAGAAGTCACCCTAATCTTCATCTTTAAATCACACATGCTCAACATATATTTTACTCATTTTTCTCTTGATCAAATCTTTCAATAATATCATCTATCACTGGCCATTTCAGTCCTAGAACTGATTATTGTCTCTGTATATTTCTTATGTCCATGTCGAAGCAGGGATCTTGAAACAGCATTCTCACATCTAACAACTGATGTAGATAATTCAAGACAGAGATCTTTATCTTCCTTTGCCACACTTAACTAGCAAAACTGCTTCCCTTTGTTACTGACAGATTTGTTAATAAACACATGCTCATTATATGTCCTCCTTCAAATTCAGTTTTAAAAAGTCCTGCTTGTAAATATCATGTAAATGTAGTTTTTACAAGATCTATAAAATGGTATCTTACTATATAAAATCTTGTTGATTATTTCTAGACAGAGTATTATTCAACCACCCCAAACTGATAGAAATTTACCTTTTCCTTAAGAATTATTGCCTTGGGTTACAGAATCATTCCAATGTCTTTAAATCTTTATACATGAACAATATTTTCCAGTGTGTAACCTGAATTCCTTATGCTTTCCCCTCTTGCTCAGGAAATAGAGAACAGTATATCATTTTCCTTTATTTAATATTTCTTTATGGTGTTTGAAGGCTATTTTAAATTTGCTCTTGAGGTCCCATCCACTAATAACAATGTTTCCAATAATCTTTCTGTAAAGTAAACCAAAGGGCAGGGAAGAATAAGCTACCCTTGGTGGGGAATTTCTGTAGAAATTTATTTCTATAGAAATAAATTTATTTCTAATTTATTCTTTAAAACAAAATGATGCAGATTTTGCAGCTGAACCACAATATTAGCTTGCTTACCAGTTTGTTCCATAAAAGTCATGTTTTGAATTACTTTCCAAAGTGAATTGCTTCCTTCTTCTATCCAAAGAGAGTTAAATTGACAAAAAGTCACCAGTGTGGTTTCTGGGCATTTCAACTGCATGTCCCCAAAGGTCTACAGCTATTGGTGCCTATAATAATCCCTATCTCTATTTTCCTTCTTTAGGATCTATTTTCTGAAACAATAGTTAATTTAGCCTCTAAAATGCAAAATGAAACAGAGCGACCTATTTCTGATCATAACTACACAAAGAGGAATCAGTACTTTCCCATCTTTGTGTTAGTTGTCTACGAACAGCGTCCAATTTGAAGAGAATTTTTAATTATAGTACTCTGAACCAAACGTACTCACTATCGGATGAGTGAGGAAACCTTAAAGTTCAACCTTATTGATAAAGCAAATAGTTGAATTCCATTTTAATTGATTAACACTCTAGTCATTCAATGGACACTTACTACACATTTGCCATTCTCTCAAAATTTTGCAAAATTCTGGGGACAAAAACACAACTGAAACAAGGTCTTTGTCTTCATTAAGGAAAGTGTCAATGGGGAAGACAGTATGTGTACATAATTTCAATACAGTGAGAGTCATGTTTAGATATATACATCTATTATAGATTAAGAGAGATTATAAGAGAAATGTTCGATAAGACACAACTCAAAGGACCCAGGGGAGAGTCTCAGAGGAGGATCTCTTTGAGCAGAGGAGGATCTCTTTTTCTACAAATTTACAGAATCTATAGAAAGAAGAGGGAATCATTCAAGGCAGATGACATTTTTAGCAAATGGTATGATATGCTCAGAGAACTGCAAGTGTCTAAGCATAACAAAACCATAGGGTAGGAGAAGATTAGGAAAAGCTAAAACGGAAAAAGTAGGGAGAGGACAGATCTTTATAATTTTATGTTGTAAATCAAGGGTCAGTAGCATGTCTTTTGTTTTTGTACTGCATACAAGCTAAGAATACTTTTTACACGTTAAAATTGTAGAATAAAAGTCAAAAGAAGAAGAATATTCATTGGCATATGAAATAATGTAAAATTCAAATTTCAATGTTCATAAACTTTTATTGAAATATAGCAACTCCTGTTTGTTTACAGACTGTCTGTGGTTACTTTTGCACTATCATGGCATAGTTGAGTAGTTGTGACCAAGACCACGTGGTCTGCTAAGCCTAAAATATTTACTAGCTGTTCCTTTCCAGAAAAATGTTGCAGACCCCAGCTATAGAACAAGATTTAAGATTTATGCTGTAAGAAAAACACAAACTCAAAACAAAACCAAAAAGAGACTGGGTTTTAAAGGTGGGTGTGTCATTAAGAGTTGTTTTGTAAACTTGTTCTCTTAAATAGCATATCTTGAAACTAATTTGCATGTAGGCAAGACCAATAGCCAAGTGAACTAAGTTATCAGCAGATAAAGGAGTCAAGATATTTTTGGACTTTCTCTGTGTGTGGAAAATGAGAAAGATATAGAGAAAAATGTGACACTAACCTTGGGAGAGATAGACATTTACACAGAATAAGGATCTTAGGAATGTCAAGGAAATAGCTATGTCGCCTTTGAGAAAGGTAATCATGAATCTCAATTTGGAAAATTAAAGTTATTATTTATTTGATAAACATAAATTTACTTGTGGTCAGAAAGCAAGTGGATGGAAGGACTATTTCTCATTTTCAGAAGTTATAATCAGTGGTGAAGTTTCAGGTGAAGATTATTTATTTTGACCTTTTCTAATATTTTTATTGTTGTTATTTGGTTTTTGTTTTGTTTTGTTTTGTTTTTTTTGAGACGAAGTCTTGCTCTGTCGCCCAGGCTAGAGTGTAGTGGAACCATCTCGGCTCACTGCAACCTCTGCCTCCTGGGTTCAAGCAATTCTCCTGCTTCAGCCTCTGGAGTAGCTAGGATCACAGGCACGTACCACCACACCCAGCTAATTTTTGTATTTTTAGTAGAGATGGGGTTTCATGATGTTGGTCAGGCTGGTCTCGAACTCCTGACCTCATGATCTACCCACCTCGGCCTCCCAAAGTGCTAGAATTCCAGGAGTGAGCCACCATACCCCGCCTAATATGTTTTATAGCTTCTTAAATTCTTATGTTTCATCAGAATCATCTGAGATGCGCCCAACCACATACTGCAGCAATGTGTGTTGTGTGGGTTTGAATTGCTTCGCTCTGAAGTCCATTTCCTGACTTTTTCATGCTAAAGTGCATCCACAATGCTATATAACCATTACCACTATTTCCAAAACTTTTCCGTCATCCAAAGGAAAGGAAAAAAAACCCTCTGTAACCATTAAGCAGTAGCTCCCTAGTCCACCTCTCCCCATTCCCTGGTAACCTCTACTCTCTGACGTCACTTTCGTAACTGCTTCCCCATATTCAAATCCCTCCCTCAGTCTCCCTGGAGAGGGCTGTGTTTTTCTGCCTGGATCTTGGATGATACACATGTCGTCAAAGAATCACTTCCTGTGACTTCAGGAAAAGAGTATGGTTCCCATTACCCAATCCAGCCAAGTGTTTACCCTATCAACCTGTGACTGGTAATTTAGATAGATTCATGGTATCTTACAGATTTTAATATGCTTTTCATAAAACTTCTTAACAGTAGTCCCAAATAAAAAAGTAATAACCTCATGTGGAAATTCATATTTTTAAGGCTACTAATTCCCTTTCTCCTTCCCTGATGTCTCCAATTTATCTCTTAGAATTCTGCCTTTTTCTTGCCTTTTCTTTTTGTGGACAGTTAATGTCAATCAAACCTACATGGCTATTTCTTAGAATAATAGTCTGATTTTATAATGGGATTCATGGTATAAAATTCCATCTATACAATCATTTTATATTTTATAGCCTCTGTTTACCTTTAGAATATTTTGTTCAGTTTTCTCCTAGAACTTCTTTACTCTTTTCTGCCTCTTTTACCCTAAATTACTTTCCTCCTCCTTGCTGTTGCCAGGACTGCCTACTTTCATGATAGCTTAAACCAGATGGAGTTTTTTCTTTAGTTTTGTGTGTGTATGTGTGCATGTGTGCATGTGTGTGTGGTTTCCATGTTTAAAGTTAAATATTGGTATAATTGCTGTGTTTTTATAGAGTACTGAAGTGTTGAATTGTAATTGAGGCAATTTTGTTGGGTAAAACTTCCTTTGATTCATATTCTACTCATTGGCAGATGTTTTATTCATGGTTGTGTAGCACACATTCTTTAAATTTTAGCATAGACATTCCAATTTATAAAGGCAGAACTCTTTTCTTCATAATATACTTTGACATTCATTAACTGATCACTACCAGCTCTTCTCCAATCCACTTGTCCATCAAATTAGCAGTGGTGCAAGGCTCACATTTTTATGCCTCATATATTCTGATACATTAATATGTGATTAAGGCAGTTTGGTTTACTAAAAAAGAACATTGGCACAAGAACAGTGGGCAGAAGGAGAGGAGGAAGAAGGGAGAAAAGGGAGTGTTAAAGCTGTCTTTTACTTCTGAAACCTGTGACCTTGTGCAAGTCGCTTAGCTTTGCAAGCCCTGTTTTCTAAAATACTTCTGGACACTTGTGGCGCCTCCACTTCCCATGTCTTGTAAGAAGGAGATTGGAGTTTCCAGCCAGAGTCTGGGGATACTGTTGTACAGAGTGAGCAAATGAATAATGTAGAGAGTGGGTGAGGGAAGGTTTTTTGCATTGAAAAGATCTCTTTGATAGTTGAGGAAACGAGAAGAAAATCTTCAGCAGGTAGGAGGATGAGAAATAAAAAATTGCTTAGAATTTTGTGAGAGAGATTGAAAACAGATACAATTATATGACAAATACAAGTTTGGAGAGAAATATGGAAAAATAGCAATTTTAAAGAGCATTTTAAGAGCATTTTGTTTTCTGTGCATAACCCACCTTTGGCATTTTTCTAACAATCTGTGATAAATATATAAGTAACTACTTTATTATTTTTTATTGTCAGATTTGTGTTACTTTGACCACTCATGTTATACCCGAGCCACAAAGTTGCACAGCTTTATACCAGTTACATATGAAAAGAGGTGCGAAAGAAAGGGAAGAAATAGGTGTTGAAAATCACATTATTTCATTTTACCCTCACAGAACGCTGCAAGACAAGTAACATCATCCTCACAAATAATTTAGTAATGCCTAGAAGATCTATGATCTTAACCAGTTCTGATTAGCTCCAGTAGAATTTGCTTTGCAAAATGGAACATTCATATCAATTGATTATCATCATTCATTATGCAAAACTGTTGAATAAACACTGATGCATGCTTTCTCAAACGGTGTGATGTTCAACACATTATTTGATCTTAAAACAAACTGACATTATAAAATAGAATACAAAATATGCATTGTGTTAAATACAAAAGGGAATTTCAAAGAAAGCTCATGAAATGAGGGATGCCCATTTGATCTATGCTTTGAGATAGGAAGAGAATGTTGGTGCCCAAGGAAGAATACATTGACTAGCACTGCTGGGGAACTGAGAGATAAGTATGGAAGCAGAGTCCATCAAACTATCCTATTCATAAGTTTTGATTGTCAAACAAAAAGGACAAAAAGATATTGGAAGTGGAGCAAGCTTCCCAATGAAATAGGACCACATTCCTGTCCTACGGCAACCTCCATTTGCCCTACTACAACCATCACACTGATATATTTAGGAATTATGGAGAAATTATGCAGGGGAGTGGTGGGCAACCTATATTTTGTTTTTCTCCAGAAAACTCTTCTGATGATGCTCTAAATTGAAAATGAGCTTGAACTTGGTTCGCTATCATGATCCAGGACTCAATCAGCTGAGAAAGAGAGCTGAGCCATCCTGAATTAAAATGCCGATTAAAACAAGCCAAAAATGAAAGAGTTAAGCTTTAATGCTGCAGTGGTATAAGCAAGAGTTTAACAGCAGGGAAAGTGATGACTTCCCTTGTTTCATTTCCCCCATGGAAGGACACACAGGTTGAGGACCAACGGGACGAGCACAGATATTGCGGTCTTCTCAATATTGAAGGAGATCCGAACAAAAGGCTCTAGGAGTTTCATGGATTCTGGGGCAGGGAGAGAGCAAAGGGGAAGAGTGAGGAGTGAGAAGTACTGTGGACCAAGCCAGAGTGGGGAAAAGTGTCTTTGAGATTTCTTCCCTTAAAAGGAGGTTTCTGAAGAGCCACCTGAAAAACACTTCTGCGCAAGGCCTCAGATAAAGAGGCCCAGGAATGAAATTGCCTCAACTAGAAAGGTAAATATGTCCAACAGCATGTCCCAAAAGAGGGCCTGAGTCTTTTACTGAAAATATCTTCAGAATCTATGATACACTGTCTGTGCACCAAGTCTGGTGTCAGGAGGGGAGCGTCCCCTGTATGACCTGCGATAGGACAGGTCCCTGACATAGGTCCCATGTAGGAACTGTCAAGCCTTCATAATTGCCTAGATTCAAGCAGGTTTTTGCCCAGGAGATGAACTCCTTGATTGTATTTATGGGTAATTTTTGTTTTACCTTAAATTTTGCAGACAACCAATGAACTTGTAACTGTAAGAGAAAAATATGTAAGCACTTTTGTACCATTGCTAAGAAAAAGAACTTTTGTCTTGTTTCCTCCTTTTCTGTCACAAAATTTTCAAAACTTCTGTATCCAGTCACAAATATCCTGCTGCTGCTATTACTGTTTCTTCTTCCTTTCCTCCTCCTCTTTCCTTTTTCTTCATTATAAGTCTTTTAATGGGGAAAGCAATAATTTAAGAAAATTTGGCTTAAAATTTTATATGTGCCTATGTGTAGACATTTATTGTTTTAAAATAAGGAATTCATGTAAATTGTATACATTATAATTTTAATTTTGTTTCAATGAATTAAAAATGAGAAATATGGCTTGTATTTAAGTATTGTTGGGAGTTACAAGATGACAATCGGAGGCACAATCACAGAGTATCAGATAATAGTTCTAATTCCTTTTACAGAATAACATCTAGTACATTTTGAATTCTACAGTATCAAATATCTTATTAGGAGATGTGAGCCTCCCACTTGGTTTGATTTGCAGAACACACAAATACTTTGATCTAAATAATTATATATATATAAATAATTTGTTTTTTATATATATATATATATATATACACACATACACACACACACACACACTCTTTGCATTTTTCCATAATTCTTATAAAGGAATCACTTTTTTTGTTTGAACTTGAAATAGGTGACAGTTTTGTGAAGCCGGTAAAAAGTTCTCACGTTTTTCCCCTGTGCTGAACTCACTTTTCAGAGGGCTATTTGGCATTTTTTATTTCTTTCTTTTTTTTTTTTTTTTGGAAAGATGAGGGGATGTGTAGATGGCGAGAAGTTTCTAGTTAAAGTAGTAAGAAAGTAGCAAGACAGAAACCCCACCCTGAGGATAGCTTTTATTTCATTTCATTTTATTTTATCTTATTTTTGTATTCCAACTCTTAGAATCTACCTTTCATCTTAAATATATTACCCCTAGTAGTATGAACACTGTGTGAAGAAATTTCATAAATTGAATATATGCCATGTTTGTATATACTCTCTCTGGTTATAGACATGATAAAATTATCAATGAAACTCCCTAATTTGATCCCAAAGTGAAGAGATGTTGCCCAATGAATCATTTGTGTTTGTTGGAGGCAACATTGTAGTTAATAGAGCAGGAATGGAACCCAGATGTTTTCTGAAAAGTTGGTTGAACTGGAGGCAGGGAGCATTACCTAAAGTGTAGGCAGCCATATGGAAGTAAAGGTTGGAAACATCCCATTACAAGTCATATATCACTGGTCTGACAGCAGGAGTTTCAGCTTGTTTTTATTTAAATCATGAAAGCAGCTGCTCAGCTGTCTAGCTGTATTAAATTTAACCCCTTTTCCTGGCAATCCAACTCAGTAATTTATGCAATTTTGATTGGACCACTGCGTAAATATCATTTGGAGAGCTTTTACTTATTCTTGTCCCTTAAATTTACATCCAGATCCATGATTGGCTAATTTTTCTCCTGGATGAGAATGCCTGCAGATAATGCACCTGGCTGAATCTATCAAAACAAATCACAGAGGAATACTGCAATTTCAGCTTTGGCAGATAATTACTATGGCAAAACATGAATAAATGCCAGATAGTTTTTTAAGTGATCACTTATATCTCTTTGTATCTTTTACTTATTTTCCTTTAGTTATTTTATTTCCTTCCTCCTTTTCTCTTAATGACTTGCTCTTTCACTTTTCTGTCCTGCATTTGCAATATGTGATTCTGCCTAACCCTTCATATTTTATTTTCTCCTTGTGTACTCTGGCTGTTTTAGCTGACTCTTTCACAACTATTTCTCTAGCCCATTTTGTTCAACCTTGCTTTACTTCTCCTTCCATATGTCTCCCTTTCTTCATATTCTGCCTTCCTTCAAGCTCCTTTAAGCTCTATAACTAGCAAGATTGTTTTAAATTACCTTTCCTTGAGCTCTATGAATCTTGTAGATGTTCTGTGCCCTATGTGGAGTATTTTTATCATTTGGAAAACCTTCAACTCAGGTTTTGACCACATGTGCCTCAAACTACCTTTTAATTTAAGATTCATTTTTTTTTTTTATATCACTTGCCCACCAAAGTAGACTTCTACTATTATCTGTTGGAAAAGTGTAGACTTTAATTTACTGTGGAGAGAAACACTATGGAAAGAAAACTGAGTTTCATTCCAAACAATAAGAGTGTTTAAAAAAAAAAAAAAAAAACTTTAAAGAAATTAAAATAAGCAGAGTTTATTTGCACAAATAAGAATTCATGAATCAGGCAGCACCCTGTCCCAGTAGAAGTTCAGAGAGCTCCATCCAGCAATATGGGCAGTCAGTACTGTTACTGTAAAAAACGGGGATCACTGCCCAATGCACTAGAAGCCAATACTCTAATACAAAGTTTTTGAGGAAAGAAAAGCTTTTTATTCTAAGTTGATCTATGAAGAGGCAGACGTTCAGTTCAAATCTGTCACCCTGTGCTGATTTCAAGTCAGTAACTTTATTAGAAAAGGTTTAGAGGTGGATTCTGGGATTAGTAGGTGATTGGTAGAAGGAAAGGAAAAGTCTGGAAAGTCAAAGTCCTTGGGCATGTGCACTTCCTGCTTCATGCTACCTCATGGATCATACGTGCAAGTTCAGGAGGAGTTAGCATGAAACATGCAGTGGAAATTCCAGCCATAATGTCAGCAAACTTATTTTGTGCAGACTCCAGTTGTGCATATTGGTCCCAACTAATTTTAGCCAGTTTTATTTTACAAGCTGAGGGAGTTTTATTGTTTTTATAAGTTGCTGCTTCTTTTTTTTTTTTATCTGCCATCCTATAAACTCAAGAATTTATATTTGTCACTGTTTTCACCATTTTGTTGTTGTTGTTGCTGTTGTCATTGTTGATGTGTTTGTTTGTTTAACTCTTTGGCACACAGTTTCAGCATTTACAGGTAGAAACTGGAAATAACTATAGAAACAACTTGATTGGTTACAGCTTGACATTGCCTTACATGGACAAGGTTGATGAGTAGGCAGCCTGTGATTGGCTGAAGCTTGCTTGTTGTGATTGGCTGATATTCAGCCATTTGTTATTGAGAATATACTCAAGTTAGATTGCAATTTGCTTACATACTAAGTTAAATTGCAGTTTGGTATGCAGGAGTTCAAAGTTAAAGTTACCTTTAGGTCCAATTTAATTCAATTTAGCAAGAGAAACCAGTAAAATCGAGGTAAACTGGTTCTAGGAAAAAAGATGAAGTTAAGGAAGAGATTTTTGCACTTCTCTGGATTTTTCAAGTAATTACTCAGGAAGTGATGCACCATTCTTCCCTAACTATAATTAAGAGTCCTTCTTTTCTCTCATAGGTGGTATTTTGTTAGAAATACTCACTTTGAGAGATGTGTTTCCTGTATTTTCTTTTTACTGATTTTATAATGATGTTTTCTGCTAGACTATTTTTCATGAATATAAAATCTTCAGACAGTGACTTTAATAGTGAGTTATATATGTAATAATCAGGATTCAATGTTGTCCCCATGATATTATTAGAAATCAAGGTTTTAGGGTAATTGAATGTACTGTTGGGTGCCAGAATGATTTGCTGTGGGTCAATGAGCTAGCTGACAATCTTCAGGACTGTGTTCTTCAGGGTTAATAATAAAGGTCTCATTCAGAGAGAATATTGTTCCTCAAATTCCATATCTTCCTAAACAGTAATTCTAACCCCATATTTCTAGTCTTTAAACATGTAGCATGGCTCCATATGCTAAGTCATGGACTGGAAAATCAAGGATTATTTGTTAATGTGGGGTCCATAGAAAATTATGTTGTAACTGATTTTATATCTACTATTTTTTCTCACTAGAAATCAACACAGAATGTCCTTTTCAGAATTGGTGTCAGAAAAAAATTGTCATCTTAAAGCTTAACTGACTTTTCTAAAGTCATGTCTGACATGGCTAAACATCATAGAGTTCTTGTAATTCAGAACCAAACTGGTTTTATTCTTATAGATAATTTTCTTGTTGTATTGGTCTGATTTAGATATGGAGCTAGTTCAGTGATATTTAAAATACAGCGTTTGTTATCTGATGTCATGAAAAGGTAACATAGAGTTCAAAGTTCTGCTTTTTGGAAATTCTCCAAGCTCAGGTTTAATAAGATTTTAGCCAGTAAAATCTAAGGTGAGAAAGTCTAGTTTTTCTCAGGGAAGGTGATGAACAGGACTGGGGCAAATAAAGCAAGTACAAACTTCAGCCGCATTTACGTGTCTGAAATATGACATGAGAAACCACACATCATCATAGAAGCTGATTTATCTCTTTTATTTATAGAATTGTAGAATATATTCAATACATATTTATTTTGAAATACACTATGTGTCAGATAGATAGTGGATTAGATGCCGAGTTGCCAGGGTAAGAAGAGAATTATGAAAAAAATGTCAAAAACAGCCACAGACCGAATATAAAAATTTGAATCAATCAGTTTAACCAATTCTTAAATAACTGAGAAAATGTGTTTACTATGTCTGGGCTTGTCTTTCCTAAATATTTTATAAACAAAGGTATATTTATTTAATCTTATGAGAAAGAAATGACCTTTCACATAAATATGTTAAGTTTTTATTCTGACATGAGTAACAATCATAATGGAAACTCAATAATATTAACAGCTATAAAAAAGATTCAGTTAAAGATATTAGTTTGTCTTTTTATCTCTCATATCAAGGTATGTTTTAAAAAAGGATATTACCAAGATTGATGTGAGTGCAATGAGATGTACACTTTTATACATTTATATTTCTGGTAGGATTTTGCTCCACATCCCTTTAAAAGTATAATTTTAATTATTATTTCACACAATTATAAAATTGAAATTCTTCAAGAAGAATTCTTCAAGAAGAAGAATTTCAATTTTTAAAATTGTGTGAAATAATTAAAATTATAATTTTAAAGAGACGTGGAGCAAAACACATTGAGCAATTTAAAACATTTGTAATCTTTGCAATAGTAATTAAAACCACAAAAACATATCATAAGAAAATACAAAGATTAACTGAAGGGTTTTCACAGAGATTACCATCATCTAATTATAAAGGCAGATTTTTAGGAATATTTGGAATGCAACTTCAGGAGAATAGATAAAAGTTGTGAGCATTCATGCAGTCAAATACTACACAATTGTTAAGAATCTTATTTTTGAAGATAATGCAATCACATGGAAAAAATGTTCACCTGATGGTAAATAAAATCATATATCAAACAATTTATTTAGCATAATTTTAATATGAACTGAATTTTAAAAAAGTGAAAGACAGAAAAAAGATAAAAAGACTGAAAGTAATATACCAGATTTTAATGATGTCTCCCCAAACTGTGCCTTCTACCCCTGAATTAGGACATTTATTTTTTATATATAATATTCCTACTGTCCAAAATTTCTGCAATCAATATGCATATTTTTATCACAAGTAAAAATTGAAAAATTGAAATTGTGCTAATATCACTAGATGTGCAATATGGAGCAATTTTTTAAAAAATTTGTAAATATAATTGAACCTTGTTGCC
Source organism: Macaca nemestrina (assembly GCF_043159975.1). Classification (NCBI taxonomy): domain Eukaryota; kingdom Metazoa; phylum Chordata; class Mammalia; order Primates; family Cercopithecidae; genus Macaca; species Macaca nemestrina. Next base: position 85,998,626 of record NC_092128.1, on the reverse strand, counting down.
TATACTGCCAAATTTGCTAATTGCTTTGCTCCTATTCGTAGCCCAAACCATAATTTTACATTTCCTTGGGACAACTCTATTTAATTAATTGAGTTAGGAAAGGAAAGTGGTGCTCAAACAATAGAAAATATTTTTCAAGCCCAGAAAGTTTCAGGGACATGAGGCAATAAGGGAGGTATATAAGACATTCAGAGCTTGCCTTAGTCAGTTTGAGGCTGTAATAGGATACCATAGATGAGATGGCTTAAACAACAGAAATTTATTGCTCATGGTTCTGGGAGCTGGAAATTCCAAGACCCAGGTGTGAGCACATCCAGTTTCTGGCGATGACCTTTTTCTTGCCTCCTCACATTGATGAGAGGAGAAAGGGAAAGAGAGAGAGAGAGGACAGAGAGAAAAAGGGGTGAAGGTAGCAAGCTTTCTCTTATCTCTTTCTATAAGTACATTCATCCTATTCATGAGATTTCTACCCTCATGACCTAATTACCTCCTCCTAATACCATCAATTTGGTGTTAGGATTTCAACATCTAAATTTGTGAGAGTGGACACAAATATTCATTCCGTAACAGAGGTGAAAGATTTGGCTAGGGTATATAGTTGCTAACAAGTGTGTAGCTCTGTGAATCATATTTTTTTCTTTTACTTATAATCTGATTCTAGAACTCTGGAAACCTGTGCATAGAAAGACTCACCATACTTTCTTAGAGGGAGATGCTCTCTGACTTCTTCATTTAATTTAGGTCTTTGTTTATTCTTATTACCCATATATAATAATTCTGACACATCCACATAAATAAATGTTACATGCCAGAGGTTCATCATAATAGAATTGTAAATAATAAAGTTTTTATTTGATAGCCTCCAGCCATGGTAGTTTCTAGTATTTATTTTTGGAACATTTCCCAATGAAGCTGTTGATGAAAACATTTGTGACATTGGCATATTCATAATTTATTTTAACCTTTGTGAAGAATTAATTAATGGTATAGATCAAGATAATTCAAATGTCTTAACAAGGATATTTCTCCGATATTAAGTGTATAATAAATTTTAAATGGATGGGGCAGGTATTAATAAAGATATAGGAAAAATTATGTACTTCAGAGTCTATGCATTGTCTAGGTGCTAGACAAGACTTCTTCAGGTATCAGAGTCTTATTCTATGGGAGTTTTTAATAACTCCAATAATTCTTATATGTAAATATGTAAATTCTGCCCTGTCTAGCCTTAACCCCAGTCCCTGTGGAAAAAATATTTCTCCCTCAATGGGCATTTATTTTAATATTCTATAAATGTGTCTGTTCTTTATATTTTCTTTTTAAAAAGCTACAGCATTTACCTAGTTTCCTCATTGAATAGAATCTTTAACAAATGCTCATTCTTATATCTATATGAAAATCACTTTGTTCTGAAAACTGTATTTTTATAAGGATAAAAAAGTAGCATTTCAATATAATACAATAATATCACTGAAACTACAATTTTATCAAAAATTGTACCTGCTAGTTGTCTCTTATATATCAGTAATGATGGTATTTCTAGTAACCTATAGTGTTAATACTTAATTGAACAGCAATAATGATCAAGTCAGAAGTAACACTTACTGTAACACTTCCTATTGTACATCTTGAAGAATTTCAATATTTTATTTAAATAGCCTTTTGATCACTAATTTAAAATTATTATGAAATTATTGTATTCTAATTGTTATGATTTATCTACACATAAAATCTTGAAGTGGTGTTTGAATTAAATATAAAACTTAACCACAGGAAATGCTTCGTTCTTGAGTATATACACATTACACACAATCACACACACACGTACACTCATGTGTCTATATTCACAACTCATTGGGGCATATTTTGAGACATTTTGGAAAATTGCATATGAACTGCATATTAGATAATTAATATTAACTACATTTCATTGATGATATTTTTGTTAAGCACGTTGGGGAAAATCCTTGTTAAAAAATGAACACTGAAGTATATGGGGTAAATTTCTAGGTATTTGCAACTTCAAATATTCAGACATGTTTTGAGTGAGACAGAGACAGAGAGAGAGAGAGAGGGATAGATAGGGGAAACCACGTATGGAAAAATACATGTGGAAAATGGAAAGAGGTTAAAGTATTTGTAGTGCCAAACTTTCCATTTTTCTGTAAGTTTGAAAATGTTCATTATAAAGAAATGGGGAAAATAATTTAACAAATGAAGAGGATAGGTTAATAGACATAACAGTTTCCTCTGTGAAGAAATATACAGGTATGGTTGCTAATAACTACTGACCATTTCTAATGACTAGACAAAAAGCAAGATGACTAACGTTGAAAAATATGTTTTTGCTTTAAGAGAATATTTGATCGAATGTTAAAGGTCACGAAATCTCAATCGCTCTACCCACTTACTGTCTTTCTTTTTCTATCAGTTTTATTTTCAAAATATTTTGAGTTTTTTGTTTTGCTGTTCATGAGGCTCTAAGTTCATTCTGATTTCCAAAATCAAAAGTTGAGGCTACATTTCAGGTATCTGTGAACTAATTAATTACACTGATCACCAATTATTGAGTAATGTCAGGATTCTAATACCTAGACCAAAAAAAATCTGTTATTAGATAACTCATAAAATATTTTGGATTTGGAAATATTAACTCTTCTTCCCAAAATTCTTTAATAAAGTGATTAAAAAGTAGCAACATGGACTAATTTGAAGCTTACATCGTGCCTTCTCCTCCAATAACAGCATTTTAGACCAAAATCTTTCAAAGGAAAACTGCAGGATTATATTAAAAGTTTTACTCTCCAAACTGCATAACTGATCATAAGAAAATTATATAAACACTCTCTATGTTTTGTTGTGAAGTTTGAAATAATTTGAAAATGAAAACATAATGCTGTATAAATATTAAAAATATTTGCCTTTTACATACAGAAATTGTTATGAAATTGGTGAGATTGTACAACATATATCTGACAATTACCTTCTAGTTCAAGGATACTGCAAAAGAAGAATAATTATGTTTCCTTTGTTGGATTTTTCTCTAGAGGAAGGGCAAGTGGCTATTCCTTGAAGGAAGCAGATGCTTAAATTTAATTTTGTGGATGGTATGTTTAACATTCAATTGAACAATAGTTTTACAAAAAAACAGCTTCCATATGCTCATTTTCTCTTTAAAAAAGATTCTACAACTTCCAGTGTGCCTACAAACAAAGGCAACATAGCATATCCTGCTTTTCACCAAGGAGAAGAAATATCAGAGTTGACTGCTGTGAAATCAAAACCCTGTACTTGAATTTTTTAGGAGGAAAGGGGATTACGTCTATAGCCACCACTATTGCCCTTTGTCTCAGCAAGGGAAATAAAGAATTTAAAGTGAAAAACAAGGAGGAATTTCTTTTTTAACCGTGTCATTTTTTTCTCTCTTTCTGTGATTATGATGTAGGTAAAGTTGTTATTTCACAAAAGGCACCTTTCTAGCTATCAGCATTATCAGCCAGATTCCAAAGTTTTGAAAGATGACTAACAAGAGCTCAGCCCTGGCTCAAGGAACTGACAGATGGACTTTACTTCCAGAGGGGTTGGAACAGATTCATGGAAATCACCCTGTAATTCTGATCCGACACACATGTCCTCAATATCCAGAAGCCAAAAGGGGCCAAATGATTCTCCTACATTTTCTATGGGCCCACTACCAAGGAGGCATCCTGATTGAGAAAACAACAACAGAAAATATTTACATGATTTGCCTCTTTCTCCTTCTTTTCTTGGAGGTGTAAAACCAAACCAAGTTATTCATCATTCTGACATTCTCATTGTATTTTCCTAGTCTTTCAACTTTATTGAATGTTTTTATGGTTTTCATTATTTTATAAGATTTATGAATGTCGTCACAGATAATAGCATCATCATTTTCAGCCTACATATCCTTGAACACCTACTTTATTTAAAATTAGATTAATTTCAGTGGACATAATTAGATTAATTTCAGGGGACAGAGTTTTAGATCTGTGTCCTGAAAATATATGCTATTTATGATCATCATAATAGCATATATTGTTATTAACCAATTGCCAATTCTAGGCTTGGTTTTAAAATTGGTTCTAAATTTAAATGGTTTTGAAATAAGGTTGATTTTCTAATAAGATAATTTATATATTCATATTAATAAAATACTTCTGGATTGATATTATTTCTGAATGAATATTATTATCACTGAGTCCTTAACATGCACAAGACAGTATGCCAAGCACTTTAAACAGGAACAACTCATATTTGATATTTTTCCAGGCCTTAAAGCATATCAGGGCTGGGCGTGATGGCTCACCCCTGTAATCCTAGCACTTTGGGAGGCTGAGGCAGGCAGATTGCCTGAACTCAGAGTTTGAGATCAGTCTGGGAAACACGGTGAAACTCTGTCTCTACTAAAAAGAAAAAAAAAAGAAAAAAAGAAAATTAGCCAGTGGTGGTAGCGGGTGCCTGTAATCCCAGCCACTTGGGAGGCTGAGGCAGGAGAATCGTTTGAACCTGGGAGGCGAAGGTTGCTGTGAGCCCAGATCAAGCCACTGCACTTCAGCCTGTGTGACAGAGCCAGACTCCATATCCAGAAAAAAAAAAAAGCACAGTCAGGTGGACACATGAGATGTTCAATTGCCATTGTAGCAGTCAGTATACAATGCAATAAAATAAATAAGGCAAAAATTCTAAGGACTTAGAGGAAGCAGACATAATATATTAGATAAAAGAATGGACATCATAGAAGAGTCCATGAGCAAGGTATCATTGAGGCCCACCGTGAAGGATGGGTGGGATTTAAAGAAGTGGGATTGGAGAAGAAATTTAGAGGAAGTGAGTATGAAGGGAACTGTACAACAGGAAAGATCAGAGGTGTGTGCAGGAAACATGTATAAGCCATCTCAGGAGAGCATAGATATATTTTCTTGGGTATATACTCCTTGGAACGGTGTAATCCCCCCAACTCCTTTAAATCCATCTTTTTCTCTCCATCCCCCAGCCAATACTACTTTCCTTCTGGCCACAGTCATCATCAGCTTACCGAGACAGTGTCCTAACAGGACTCTCATCCACTTAGCCAGTCTTCATTCTCCATACCACAGCCTGGTGCTGAAGAGCAAATCGAATCACATGGCTCCAGGATGAGAATGCTTCAATCATCTACCTTGTCTTACAGGAGCCTCACCCCTCTTTACTCTTTACTTGTACTTCTCGGGATTATACTTCTCAGAATGTCCCTTAATTTCTTTAAACAAATGGTCTTTTTTTCCTTCTTGAATTGTTGTTTCTGGCCCCAAAACTTTCCTTCCTCCTGTGTTCAGCTAGCAAACTCCTCTTCATCTTTCTTGTCTCAGTTTAAATATTAGTTAATGTAATCATGCAATCATCCACTCATAAGTACTTAATTGAACAACTACTGTGCTCCAGCACTTCATTCTGCCAAACACTTTCCTTGATTGTCTAGACTATATTAGATGTCCCTGCTGCACACAGCACACTGCATTGTGATTGTGCAAAGATCTGTATTATCTACTCTAATTCAAACTCCATAAGAGTAGAAATGGCCTGGTTGATTATTGTAACTTTATAAATAATTATTTTCTGAATAAGTATTGTAATCTTCACCTTTATGCTAATGAATATTGTATAGATAATTTGTGCATGGAGGCACTTAATACAAATTTGATCAATAAATGAATGAAGCTAAAATACTTTCTCTTATCTAACATGATTCTGACAGCTTTACCTGACTTGTTCTCCTATTTAATTCACATTACATATTTTAACTTTTATTATGGCATTATCCTTCAAAGTCATCAAATAAGATTCACATTATTCAGTCTGGCACTGAATAGCCCCATAGATGGACTTCTCTTTCAATTTTTCTGTTAACTCCAAATATGTTGAAAAAAAGAGTCAGGCCAATCTTTTCTACCGAAAGGTTGATTGTGGATTCTGTGCACCACGCTTCAACTGAGTTAGTCCTTCTTCTCGCCACCTCAAGTCTGATCTGTCTCTCAGGCCAGCAGGAATATCAACTCTATTCTGAAGCATTCCTGACCTTTCACAGGTCTTGTTGAACTCCTATGTTTTTCAATTAATAAATATTTTTAAACTATATTTTTTCAAAAATACAGAAAAGGTAAAACAAAATATCCAGAATTTTACATTAGCCAAGCTTAAAGAGAATTAATATATTTAAAAATTTTTTAAAGGAAGTGAATTTTTTAATCTGAGTATTTGAAGCCCACTCCATTCAACCACATTCTTTTCCTTCCTGTCCAATGCAATCACTATGTGAACTAACCACTAAAAGAACTGAAAGAACTGTTGAAAGAGTAACCATTAAAAGAACTAAAACATATGGCCCAAAATAGTAAAACAAAAATTTACAAAATACACACACACACACACACACACACACACACACACACACCCGTGGTCAATATAGTATTAATGTCTCTCATTCCTCTGAAGGAAGATGTAGCAATATTCACTATATCTCCTTAATATACAACAGACTTCTGCTTTTAAAAAATTACATAAATAATTCCATACTGTTACATTTTCACTCAAATTTGTTCTTGAAATTTATCTACATTAGAATATGAAACTTCATTTTCATTTTTATCATCTACAGCATTTAATTGATACCATCATTTATGTCTTTTTTCTTATTGATAAATTTAATAATTTTTTCCTACATTTTTACAATTTAGATATCCCTCAATTTTGATATGTAGTATATTCATTGTCATTTAGTTTTATTTAATAGCACCAAACTCCCAGGACCCATGGTTTACCTACATAACAATCCTTCACATGTACCTCTGAACCTAAAATAAAGCTAAATAAATAATTAATAATTTTTCTCATAAATTATGGTGAACAATTAATTATTTAACAGTGTGCCATTTAGTAATTCTATTTTGCTTTATATTGTTTTTCCCTCTCCACCATTCTTCTCTTTCACTTTCTTGAATTTTAATTAGACAAACTGTATTTTGAATTTTAACTTCCATATCTCCAAGTATTTATTTTCATCTTGTAGCTTACTAATTTTCTTTTCTTCCGAGTGTGATTAGTTTTATTTGCCAGTTCATTGGAATTTTAATTTCAATAACTGTGTTTTAATTTAAGATGTTTCTATTTGATGTATGTTTAAATTTACCTGCTATTTATTTTTAGTCCCTTATTTGTTTCTCATTATTTCTATTTTTAATCCCTTTAAACTGAAAACATTTCTTACTTTATAATACCTTTCCTGCTTCTTCATTACTTTTTATATTTGTGGTGTAAATTCTCCATTTCTTGCACATATTAAATTCTCTCTCAAGATGTCTTTGTCTTAAGTGTGTGTGTGAGAGAGGGAGAGAGAGACACACAAACATAGAGAGAGTATGTATGTGTTCATGCATTTAAATTTTTATTGTGAACTCATCCTCAGTTGAGACTGTCAATCTCCCTGGGCTTCCCATGTTCCTTGGGATATGGGAGCATCTTATGGTGTTTAACATTTCTTTCTTTGGGGGTCCCAACAATTTCATATGACAGACACAGTTTTATGTTAATTTCTCAGCTTTAGATATCTGAAACACACCCAACGGTGGAAATATTTGGCTTTTTCAATTTCTCTTTCTGTATCATGAGGCCAACTAAAAGCTTCCTTGCCACTTTTCTGGGCCAGTGGTTATTTTTCTTGTACTTTTTCACGTATTGGACATCATTTATTAGATTATCAGTTCCAACTACCACAGCCCTCAAAGATTCAAGATCACATTTCATGGCTCAGTTGCAACATCACAACTTCAAATGTATTTCCTTCCTCACCTTCTCGTTTTCCATAGACTCTAGTATTTCTTTTCTTTTAAGGTAAGTTATATATTAGGTTTTCAAATGATGCATTTATTTATAGTAAAAGAGAATTTTGTGTCTGTGAATTAGGACACTTTATGGAAGTCCCAGCCCCTTTGAGGGTATGAGATATGTACACCTATATTTCACATTGCCAAACATTGTCAAAGGGATTGGGCATATATGCATGTACACGCACACTTTTTCTGTCACTTTGGTTCTTACACTTACATAGGATCATAATGCATGCTCAATTGATATATGTTGATCTATTGACCCTAGAGTTCTTAAACCTCCCATGCAATAAGCAATTTTTAGTTTCACACTTTATATTTTATATCTAAAAAAACACTTGTTTTTTTGACATATACTTGAATTCAGTATGCAATTGGACCGAAGGGTTTTGTTATTATATTGAATTTCAGTGACGCTTTATTATTTTTCATCATTATTCTTTAATCTTTTCGTTACTACTATAAATGAGTGATGCATATAGAATTCCAATAGAAAGATTTGGCTTATTCTTTGACCATGAAAGTTTCATAAATTAACTGTTATGGTGTGAAAAATCAAGGCTCTTGGATTTTATTATTACCACTATGTTCATTTGTGTCTACAGTATACAGAAAAAAAAGAAAATAGAAAAAGGAGCCCTATAAAATTACAGCAGTGCAGACGGTGTTCTAATGCCCATTTAACAATTCCCCAGGAAAGCAGGCAACCCCTCCATGGACAAGAACAGAAACAGGGTTTGATCACAAGGCCAAAGCCATGAATTCTCTTTCTGATTGCTGTTTGGCCTGAAGGTTTGCTAAAAGCATCACAGTCCTAGTTAGACTGTTTTCCAGCTTTTAAATACACTGGAGTATGATTGTATTATGTGTTGACCCTGATTTATGTTGAAAACCCAGAAACATTTTTTCCAGAAGAAGTGCTTTGTGTATGTGTGAGCCTTTGAGGTCTGGTCCCATCTGAGAGTTGACTGGCTCACCTCAGTGTACTGTTCATTTATTCAGATGGCTTGTTGCTAAAGGAGGAATCTTTGAATGACCAGGGGTATTTCAGTGAAATAAATACTGTGAAGCAGATATGGGCTGTTTAAAATGTATCACCATGATGTAATATGTCAATGCTCAATTATACATTTGCATGCACCTTAAAAAATCCTGTCTCTAGAGAAAAACTGATTGTCATAATACTGCATTTCAATTAAGCCCACATCCTAGGCATTCTGAGTTCCAAATTCCTGAAACCCTCAAGTTAATGTGTTCCATGTTGTGGGGTTAATTTACATAAAGTCTTGGAGCTCCTGCTGCACTGTTTCAAATCTTGGTAGCTTTGATATTCTCCATAGTGTTATACACAAATACTATAAACTAGTTTTCACAAAGACAAGTTATGATTATCAGCAGGAATTAGATTCATACAGTGACCTCTAACCATCTAGTACCAAAACATTATGCAGACTCCCTTCATTTTGCAGTCTCTATAAAACACATCTGTTCCACTGTATGTGTTTTGAAAATTAAATGTACTAATATCATTCCTACTGACCCAGCCGCCAAACTCATGGGGGAGAATTCTGGTGTACAACTCAAGCTGTGTTGAGTCTTCAGATCTTTGGGGACCTAGTAACTCACTTCATCACAGTAAAGAAAAAAAAAAGAGAGAGGAAAAAAAAAAGAAAAATAAAATTTCCAAATGCATGTGCTTTCTTTTGATCAAGTTGTAGAGAAATTTAGCCAATTATAATGAATTTAGTTAATATTCCTCCTTGTGAAATTGCCAAGGGCCACAACAGTCTTCTCATTTCAGGATTGTGTAAGGTTCTCTACGAGTCTTGCTTCATAACAAGGAGAACCCTTGTAGTAAATACTCTGTGTTGGACTGATTTATTGCAGAGGATCATCATTGGGGAAAGAAAAAGCTAGTTTTCGATTTAAAATTAGCTTACTCTACTTATAACAGAAGGTCTTGATATATTACATTTGTTGTGACAGAATTTATATTGGACTCATTCATCTGAAAGTTTGAAATAAAACTTCTGTCTGCATAGCTTCTTATAGGATCGCTGCTGTCGAAGATGCAGTCAGAAATAACAAGAGATACAAAAAGATGTAGGCAGTTAAAGCATTACTTTAAAATAAGCTTTTTACACCCAAGAAGCCAAACTAAATATTCTTCTGTGTATTAAGATAAAGTAGAATGACATCATTCGTGCATTTAAGCTACTATCAGGATTTGGGACTTACCATCAATTGCAAAGTGTATTCCACTCTTTTTTTGACCGTCACAAAAGCAACCACATCCTTTAAAAATGTATTAGAGTAATAAGGTTCAATATTAAAAATAAAAAGTAGCAAGCCCTACAGATAAGTAGAAACATATTAGAGCTCCTCATCCACACTTTTTCCTCTGCTCTTTTCCCCTTGACCTAAAGGTAGGATTGGTTTGAGTCGTGAGAAACCTATATATAGACTTTCCTTTGGTTACTTTCCTCAGCCTTGCACAATGGTTCTCAAATTTGGGGTGTGAGAAAATTGTCAACAAGCATTTGTATATACAAAACCATGTGTATTATACTTTAGAAGTTATTGAAGGGATTTTCTAGGGTAATTTTAACTGTGCATAACTTTTGCTGCATGTGCTAACTTCAGAAGCTAACCAAAGAGGTTTCTGTTGCCTTTACTTAGACATGAGAATTATTAACACATTTCTCCAGAATCCATAAAATATACCTTTGATATAATCATAAACACATTTTCAACTACAAAGATACTTTCTGAAAATTCATAGTGTCCCAAAGTATAAATTTTCTCTTATTCAATATTTAATATTGGTTACAAATTTTCCATGGATTTGTTTTTATAGATTTTTCATAACATAATTATTTTTAGAAATTCTAGTGATTTCTTCCTCTTGTCTTTCTCTCTCCTTTATCTCTCATTGAAGAGAGAAATAAACAGCAACAAATTATGGATCATGTAAAAACTAAACATTTTAAAGGTTTAATTTTGTAACTGGATATGTACATTAATGGCCAGTCTATGTTTCTTGAACTATAAACACAACAAGCAAAATATTTTCCCTGTGAAATTTCTGTTGTCCTTGAAGTACTCCATTATTTACCAGTAACCATTAAAATTGTTCATTTTACGTGTTTTTATTTGAGTTCTTGCATTTGCAAAATTTTCGTAAGAGTTATTGCTACTGCTGATGCTTTATCTACCATCCCTTTGGCAATATCCACTAAGTTATTTTTCAGAGATGACTTTCATATATCCTAAGTTTGTAAAATTTGGGGAAGCAGAGTGCCAGGAAGCTGGCCTATCTCCATTGAGGGGATCAGGAATCTTGATATCTAGGAATTGATGATTTTGGAATCTATCTCTTCCATTCTTTGCCATTCTCTATGCATACTTAAATGTGTGGGGGATGCTTTTATAAAAGAATTTTTCAGGTTTTATTTTTCCATTTAATTACATTATTGTCCAAAAAAATTGGGACAAGGAGAAGTATTTCTGATGTATCCTTTTTATTATAAATTTAAATTTGCCTGGAGGCAATCCTGGGAAATTTATATTTTTTTAATATTGTGTTGGTCATTTTTATTATTATTTTTTTCACATAATAGAACTGATAATAGATCTTGGAGATTTTCTATTTCTACTTTCTCATTGAACAAATAAACTGATTGTCTTGAGAAAATAAAACAATTCAGCTATTTGTGACTCGAAGGATGAGAATCCACGTTTCATGGTGCTCAGCCAGTGTTTTTCCTAGCATATCAAACTTTAGAATGTTGAAGACTTCTTCATACTTTTGATTGTGGTTTTCAAAAGTGATGGGTAAGAGAATCCATTGAGATAGAAAAAAAAAATATTAGAATTTTTATTTATACTTATTTTATCTCATGAATTTTTTAAAAGATCTATTTATATGTGTCTCATATCAATAATAATTGAACAAAATAAGTTAAATCCAACGAGAGGAAGAACTTCTATGACATATTTTCAATGTGAAGTTTGGAAAACATTGCTGTAAATGCTGATCTAATGTCAATACTGACAATAAGAGCACAATATAATCAACTGAAACTGCTGATGTTTGTTGAGCGTTTGCACATATGAAAGTCTGTAGTAAGTTTTCATGTACCTTATTTAAGTTAAACATTACAACAACTTTGTAAGATTCTCTTTTTCAGCTGAAGATACTGAGGCATAGCAGGGTTAAGTAACTTCCCTAAAGTGGAACTGTGATTAAAATTGACTTCTTTTTTATGCCCAAAGTGCTACTCAAAGCACTGAATCATGGTTACTTCAGGGAATACTCTACCTGCTAGATGAGGATGATTCATCGCTTACTCTTATAAGAACCCTGTTAAGATAGCTGTGCTGGATATGATTCATTTTACAAGTAAGCTAAGTCAGTGGAAAATGTAATATAGTCCTGGGATTGATCTCATTTTAGTAAAATATTTTGCTTTTTCATTGAATGACAACATTATAAAGATAATTCTACCTGAAGATTTAGAAATAAAGTCTGTACAAATCTAATATATGTTCATGAAAAACTCAAGGCCACAGTACTCACCAGTAACATCTCTGCCAACAGTGAAATATCTGGCATGAAAAAAGAGTGAGATAAATATTTGTGAATGAATACAACCTAATAGAGACTGATTCAATGTAATTCTTTTTTATGCAACCATTCACCTTTAAAGTGGGTCCATTCTAGTGTGTGTGTGTGTGTGTGTGTGTGTGTGTGTACTCAATGCCTAACACTAAATAGATAGTGAATGGATGGAATAATATATTTATTTTAGAGAAATTTGAAAGTTTACTATTTTGTGACTTTAATATGTTAGGTTTTCCTACACTGAGTCTAGACTGAACATTTTAATAGGTTTTGAAGAGTTTTGATTGTCTAGCAGAGCATTGTTTACAATACAGCAAAGGTATGGAACAATAATTCTCCAAGGCGTTTTCTTGACCTTTCTTCCTCCATTGTGTTTAGCCCTTTCCTTTGCAGTTTTGTTCTCAATTTGCTAGTCCAAAAATGTATTATGGCATTAGTGTGGTTCCGCTCAAAATTGACTCAGCTTTGTTGAATGCTATTCTTTTTACATTTTTCAAAAAATATTTCAAGAAAACACTATAACTAAAAAATGGTCTGTTTATTGTAGAAAATGTTTATGCATATATTTCCATTGTGTTGCTCAGGATCCCCCAGAAAAAGATCTGTGTAAAAATAATTATTTTAGACATAGTTTTATATATGACTAGGGAATTTAATGTAATATGAAAGAACAAAATAGTAGTTTGGTAATAGTGAGTGGGAGGATATTTAGAAATTATTCCATATTTTGGTTGTAAGTAAGGAATTAAAATAAAAATGATGTTAAGACACTAAAATGTGTTTCAAAAGGCTGGTATAAAAACTCAAAAAAACATGGAATGCCATGTTGTAAAAGGACAGGGTCCATGATAGAAATACTTCAAACAAATGATCAATCCATAATTGTAATAGTTACCCACTAAAATCTTACGCCACTTTGTAGAATTATATTTTCACAGCAATTATCATATAGCCACAACTTTAAAGGCATCATTTTAACTTATGACCACCAATGAGAAAGAGCTGACTAAAATCTCTCATGTTCCAAAAGCTACTTATAATTTATGTCTCATCTGTCACTTTCTGTTTTCACTTTTAATTTACTGAGTCTTTTAAGCAAGAATAGTAGCATAATAGTCTCTCTTATATTCTTATAATACTTCATAATTTAAAAATAAGTCAATACTCAGTAAAATCCTGTGAAAAATCAGGGAAGCTATTCTTCTCATTTTATAAATACAGAAACAAAATCAAATTGACCTCTTGAGGCAAAATAATTTGTGTTGAACTGGGACAACCTAGTCTGCTTACTCCTTCTGCAGAGTTTTATTTCTTTCATTTTACCGGTCCCTTTATGTCCCAAGTTACAGTAATTGCAATGTGTATGCAGTATATCATCCTTAGTCTATTCACTAATTTACTAATGACACTTTTATTTTCTGTAAAATAGCTTTAAGTTTTTGAATTAACAGTATCACTTTATCCAAAGCTGGTTTTCATAAACAACTTCAAAAATATGTCCTCTGCTGTTTTTATTCAGTAGTTATTTTTACTTGAAAGTGCCTAATTTAAAACCCAGATCAAATAAAATGTTCTACCATCTTGGAGGAAAGAAAATTATCACAGAAACAATAGATATATTAAGGAGAAGTGGCCTAACCAAGTATTTTTTTTTCTGAATTATTGGGATAAAAATAATAAGAATCTTAGGACAGAAAATTAAATGCAATTCTGTTCTCTGTTATAGGAATATCACTACGTTATACAGGAAATTAAACAGTTACCTGGTAATATAGATTACTGAAGCTCCAATTCATTTCTTTAAGTAAATTCATATTCTAATATGTCAAATATAGAAATCATTTTTTTAAAATACCTTGAATTTGCTACCTATAAGCATGAATGAGTCATTTAAAATTTCAGTTTCCAAATATCAAATCCAGAAAGTGAATACATATATTTTAAAAGCCAGGAAATTCCATCCTTCTGACTTAAAATGTAAATCAACATCTTCTAGATTAATATTAGCAGAGGATCTTATGTACTATTTCATTGACATACTTACCTGGAGATTGTAGCATATATTAACTTTGTTAAATTATATTTTTGAATATATGAAAATGAAAAAGAAAATGTGTTGTAATGCAAATGGATAATGCAATATCTGATTGTTTTTGGCCTGCGTCATGGGAAAAAATGAGAAATCAATCAAATTAAGTGCACACTTTAATCTTATCGTTTTATAAGGAAAAAGAAAAATTATTGTCCCTGAAATGTGGAGATTTCACATCTTTCCAATACTCTGTATCATTTGAGCTTCTTCCCAGCAGTTGATATGCTTTTTTTCATCTTTGTTTTAATAATAAAATTATTATTATCATCATATCGTCATCATCATCATTATTTGGAGTAAAAGAGATGTGAGGTGTTGATACCGGCTCACACCTTTTTTTTATGGCTAGAAAGGAGAAAATATGTTCTTTGAATGTTTGTAGTGTTTATGTCATCAGTACCTATGTTGCCAAGTCTTATTGAAAACAGCTGGGTGCCTGCTGCCTGCCTCTCCCTTTGTTGGAACTGTTGCCAGAACAGGTAGTCAAAAATGGAAAGTAAGGGAAAATTCAGGCATCTGAGGTGTCTCTCAGGAAAGCAGCTGTGGCTTCCTTAGGAAGCAGTCATTGTTTCCCACCAGTCAAGACTCTGTATACCCTTGGGTCCAGTTCTGGAATGGCTGGTCCTGCAGTTTATGACTTCAGACTTAGGCGAGAAACCATTTGGGCAGTCCCATCTCTGGCAGAACACTGAGAGAAATCCCCCAAGCTGCAAGCCATATGTGGATTGCTGGCCTTCTATTAGCCTGTGCTGGGAGGTTCCCATTTACTGGGGCTCTAATCATCCCTTTGACATAAACAAAAACAATACGAAAGAATCTTTTCAAAACATATCTTTTCAAGATAGGCTGTCTTATTTTTAAAACCAGACATCACTATGATTTCTGTAAACATGGCATGTTTTCCCTAAAAATGAACTCATTTTTAAGAGAATTTTTTTGTTTCCTACATAGTAGATAAAGTCAAATAATTTGTTTAACAGCACACTAAAAATCCTGGATAAGCTGTATTGAATGCTATTCCGCATTTGTAAACACATGTTCTTCCAGATTGAAGTTTTTGTACGTCAAGTATTGAAAACTGTTAGCCATGTGGGATGCCTTGGACTCTTTATTTATGTCAGAGAAATGCGAGAAGTATGTGTTGCT
Source organism: Macaca nemestrina (assembly GCF_043159975.1). NCBI lineage: Eukaryota > Metazoa > Chordata > Mammalia > Primates > Cercopithecidae > Macaca > Macaca nemestrina. The sequence goes on along the minus strand of NC_092128.1, from coordinate 85,982,881 downwards.
CTTTGGAATACACTGAAAATCGGTGTGCTGTGGTAAGAGGATTGGGGAGGAAATGGGCGACGCCGCCAGTCATTTAGCACAAAAATGACCTTTTGGTAAAAGATTAGGACTGAATTATTTTTTTGATAATTTTTTATGGAAACAAACCTCTGGTTTTAAAATGTAAATGCTTTAAATTTTAACAGTCAGTAGTAAAAGGTATTAGAAAGGTGTAGTACTTTGAATTTAGATTAAATGCCGTGTTTCTCATCATTCAAGAGAGTTCTGTTAGGACACTTAAGGACTATGATGAATCCAGCAACATCTTATTCAAAAATCTTCTGTTTTAAAACATGCTGGATATGAGGCAAACAATTTTGTGCCAATGTTAGGCATACGCAGAAATATTAAATGAAATTGCAGTTGCAGCTAGAACTTATTTACAGAAATATAAGAGTAAAATAAGAAAGTTAATGAAAGAATTTTTAGATTCACAGAACTATCTTATACTTCAAAAAATAGTGCTGTCATAGCTTTCAGAGTATGGGGTCAGGATATTTTGAATGGTTTGCCCATCACTAATTTTAATGATTAAAAAGTCTCAACAGAGAGTCAAGCTAGGTATAATGTTCATCAGATGCCTTGTTATTTTTCTGCTCTTGTTTTATTCCCAACTTTATAAAAACTAAAACAGATCATTCTTAAAAGTTTTTTATAGCCCTGATTTTTAAAAAAAAAATTTCTTCTCACATCCGTAAAAAGTAAAAAACATGAGGTTCCATGGTGAGCACCAGAGGAAGATTATTGGTGGGAAAAGATTATTTCTCTAAAGTACACCTTTACTAAGATACTTTTGCCAACACGATGGTCAGTGTTCTTCCAAACGTTTCTTCTCACAAATGATATTTGGTCCTTTATTAATCTGACCTTATTGCAACTCTGTCTCTATGTATCCTTACTGTTTCTCCCCTGTAGTGTTTAAGAAAAAGTCCAAAACGTCACTCTTCTCTAGCATTAAGAACTTGGATGATTAGAAAAATACAAATTCAAGCTTCAATTTAAACAAGGCACATCTTCTGGACACCTCATGAATATATTAATGATTTATATCACAGACATAATTTGTGATTCATGATTTATAAATCACAGACATAATCAAGTATGGTTGTCTCTAAGTTTTCTCTGCTTGTTAGTTGTGGTAAATCTATTTTCCATTTTATTTGTTTATTTATTTATTTATTTATTTAACTTTATTTTTTTGAGACAGAGTATCACACTGTCACCAAGGCTGGAGTGCAGTGGCGTGATCTCAGCTCACTGCCAGCTCCGCCTCCCGGATTCACGCCATTCTCCTGCCTCAGTCCCCTGAGTAGCTGGGACTACAGGTGCCTGCCACCATGCCTGGCTAATTTTTTGTATTTTTAATAGAGACAGGGTGTTAGCCAGATTGGTCTCGATCTCCTGACCTCGTGATCTGCCCGCCTTGGCCTCCCAAAGTGCTGGGATTACAGGCGTGAGCCACCGCACCTGGCCTATTTTCACATTATGCTAGTATCTATATACCTGACCTTTTGACAAACTTAAACTAAAAATATAATAATCTAAGCTGGAGAAAATAGAGAAGTTGGGTCAGAACATCAAGAGTATATGTATCAAAATATTTAGAAATTCTCCAGGAAAACAATGTAAATAGAAGTGTGTCAGTGTTTATAAGGAAAGGCAAGAATCGAGTAGTTATTCAAAGACAATTTAAAAATCCACATTATTGGATTGTCATTCTCTTAGAACAAGGGTTGGTAATATTGTAATTTTTAAAGCCATCTATCTCATAAAAACACTTTATTCATAACTTCCAAATCAAAGATGAAAAATTCACAAATGTTTTTGAGAAATGTAGCATCTATTTTCACTTTATGCTAACTATGGTTTATACAATTTTAACCAGATGGGTTTACATGTACAGTAGCTAATTCATGCCAACTGTATTAAAGTATATTCTCTGAATTATGGCTAGGCTTTGGAGACCTCTAAGTGATCTCTAATCTTTTGACTAATATTTATGGTTTTCAAATGTTATCATAAGAGTTTAAATGTGGTCTGGATGAACAATAGGCTTCTCTTCCATAGTATTGTCCAAAAGGATGCACACTTTCTTAGGCAGTTTAGACCTTTAGAAGTGAGTAAATAATCGTATATAATTAGAGAACTGAAATAATGGTTGAAATTAAAGATTATGCATTTGCTGTGTAAATTGACCTAGTACTTTTTGTTACTCTAATTATAAGTGTCTTTTGCCCCCATTGAATAGTAAAATCTGATGTTTCCATTTTTGGAGTTCAGCTGAAGCAGTGAAAACTCTGTTTTAATGTGTATTTTGTATTTATCTTTTTAAAACTTGATTGCGTTATGTTTAGTATTTTCTCCTGTTTGAAAATTATAACAGTAGATATTTATTGATTGAATGATATCCTTTTCAATAAGGTGTGCAACAAGCACACAAATACCTCTTCTGATACTATTGATATTCTTTTCAATAAGGTGCTATTATCACATGGTCATTCACATGAACTTTCTTTTTACATTGTTTTTCATCAGCTAAGAACTGTGATATATATTTATAAACTAATGTAATACTGTTTGATTTAAAATTTATATAGGAAAAAACATTAAAAGATCTCATATTAAACATAGCTTTGATTGTGTTCTCTCTTGAATGGGGTATAGAAATAAGCACAACGGGATAATGCAAGATTTCCAAGTAATAGATGCAGTATTTGGAAATTATTTCTCTAACATTTTCTTTGCCTTTTTCTGAACATGAATAAATACTTTGGTAATATATAGAATATTTTCAAAGCGAAAGTCAACAATTCTCAATTTCTTATAAGTTGGCATTTGTGAAATTGGGTTCTTGCAAAATTCTAGAAATAAAATCTATAATTATCTAACATATTTCTGATGTTTCCAGTTCATAAAGAGCTACAGTACATTTGGCTCTAATTTCTATTCCAGTTCCATTGTGCTTACTTGTCCTCTTGCGCTCATAGGAAATAGAGATATTTTGGTGCAATCCAGGTTTGATCTCTTTTTGGGTTCTTATCTGTACAGCAGACAATGATCATCTCAAAAAAACAAAACATTGTGTTAAAAAGTGTATTTAACACAGGGTTAGTTTTAGTTTTCTTTAAATAATTTAGAAAAAAAATACTGCATATTTAATGTGTTTCCTTTAAATCAATTCTTACTGTTGCGATTGTTATCGTTCCCTTAAATAGTTAACTGGTATTTTTTTTTTTTTTTTTTTTTTTTTTTTTTTTGAGACAGAGTCTTGCTTTGTCGCACAGGCTGGAGTGCAGTGGCACGATTTGGGCTCACTGCAAGCTCCGTCTCCCGGATTCACGCCATTCTCCTGCTTCAGCCTCCCGAGTAGCTGGGACTACAGGCGCCCACTACCACGCCCGGCTAGTTTTTTGTATTTTCGGTAGAGACGGGGTTTCCCCGCGTTAGCCAGGATGGTGTCCATCTCCTAACCACGTGATCCGCCCGCCTCGGCCTCCCAGAGTGCTGGGATGACAGGCGTGAGCCACCACGCCCGGCTAGTTAACCGACATTTTATAAACCTCACTGATATTACAGAAATAATTTTTCAGAAGAATGTAGTCTTACATGAAAAAATGCCCATCATCACTGGCCATCAGAGAAATGCAAATCAAAACCACAATGGGATACCATCTCACACCAGTTAGAATGGCAATCATTAAAAAGTCAGGAAACAACAGGTGCTGGAGAGGATGTGGAGAAATTGGAACACTTTTACACTGTTGGTGGAACTGTGAACTAGTTCAACCATTGTGGAAGACAGTGTGGTGATTCCTCAAGGATCTAGAACTGGAAATACCATTTGATCCAGCCATCCCATTACTGGGTATATACCCAAAGGATTATTATTATTATTGTTTTATTTTTATTTTTTCTTGAGACAGAATCTCACTCTGTCGCCCAGGCTGGAGTTCAGTGGCCGGATCTCGGCTCACTGCAAGCTCTGCCTCCCGATACCCAAAGGATTATAAATCATGCTGCTATAAAAACACATGCAAACGTATGTTTATTGTGGCGCTATTCACAATAGCAAAGACTTGTCAATTTTGGCTTTTGCTGCCGTTGCTTTTGGTGTTTTAGACATGAAGTCTTTGCCCATGCCTATGTCCTGAATGGTACTACCTAGGTTTTCCTCTAGGGTTTTATGGTATTAGGTCTAACATTTAAGTCTCTAATCCATCTTGAATTAATTTTCACTGGCCATCAGAGAAATGCAAATCAAAACCACAGTGAGATACCATCTCACACCAGTTAGAATGGCAATCATTAGAAAGTCAGGAAACAACAGGTGCTGGAGAGGATGTGGAGAAATAGGAACACTTTTACACTGTTGGTGGGATTGTAAACTAGTTCAACCGTTATGGAAAACAGTATGGCAATTCCTCAAGGATCTAGAACTAGAAGTACCATATGACCCAGCCATCCCATTACTGGGTATGTCCCCAAAGGATTATAAATCATGCTGCTATAAAGACACATGCACACGTATGTTTATTGCAGCACTATTCACAATAGCAAAGACTTGGAATCAACCCAAATGTCCATCAGTGACAGACTGGATTAAGAAAATGTGGCACATATACACCATGGAATACTCTGTAGCCATAAAAAGAATGAGTTTGTGTCCTTTGTAGCGACATGGATGCAGCTGGAAACCATCATTCTCAGCAAACTATCGCAAGAACAGAAAACCAAATATCGCATGTTCTCACTCATAGGTGGGAACTGAACAATGAGATCACTTGGACTCAGGAAGGGGAACATCACACACCAGGGCCTATCATGGGGAGGGGGGAGGGGGGAGGGATTGCATTGGGAGTTATACCTGATGTAAATGACGAGTTGATGGGTGCTGACGAGTTGATGGGTGCAGCACACCAACATGGCACAAGTATACATATGTAACAAACCTGCACGTTATGCACATGTACCCTAGAACTTAAAGTATAATAATAATAATAATAATAATAAAAGAAAAAAGAAAAATGTAGTCTTCTATTTAGGGCCAGTGCATACATTTGTTTAGAATACAAAATAGTTATTCTAATATTCTAATTTTTAAAAAGTTTTAGGGAAATTTTAGGAAATAAGTATATAAACCTATATTTGACTAAAAACATATAATTGACTAAATAGTAATAACCTTTCAATTTGTTGTAAAGTGACTAAGTCTGTCACTTTTATACTTAAAATAACTCAAATTTCTTCCTTGACAAAGTAGAGTAAGTGACTTTATCATTCAACAAAATGGCTTAGCTCATTTAACATGTTTATTCATCCTATTAGTCATTCAGAGATATATACATAGTCACACCACTTCTGGCAATACACATAAAATTAAATAAGCTATATATCAGTGAATGTTTTCTATTTTGATCTTTGTGACAATAAATACATGTTTGGGAGACAAAAAATTTTGGCACTTTCATAGATTTTATTTATCTTGTGAATAATTATTCAAGTACATTAAAGCTTTCATTTTACTTGTAAGCTTATCTAAAGGCTAAATTATTTGAAAAGTCTTATTTCATCACTTCCACAAAGGCTATGGGAAGTTCCTAGATAGTTGCAATTGGAACTTTCCACTGGACAAGGTGATATATATATATATATATATTTTTTTTTTTTTTCCTCTCTCTCTCTTCTGGTTGCTTCTTGATAAATATAGTAAGTGGATTGAAACCAGAAGAGACAGATATGTACATAGGTGTAAGTCAAATCCACCAGATTTCTTTGTAATTTGAAGGTTTGCAATTCGAGAGCATGCAACAAGTACACAAATACCTCTTCTGATACTATTCTCTCTCCTTTAAGATTAGATGCTTGATTTGCTCATCATTAGAGCCATTTGAATAAGGCCTCTTAAAACACAGACATAAACCTGGGCGAGACGGTATGTCCCTATAGGCCCAACTAGGGAGGCTGAGATGGGAGGAGTGCTTGAGCCCAGGAGTTCAAGTCCAGTTTGGGAAAGACCTTGTCTCTTAAAACAAAAGCAACACACACACACACACACACACACACACACACACACACACCTGAGAGGAGCAGCAGAATAAAACACCAGTCCCCATTAGGATTTTAATATGGATTACTGACAGATTAGCCACCTGCCAATTGATGAACTTTTTGGAAAGGCCTGGTGGAAACGTGACAGCATCTGTAGAGGCCAAAGTTCAGGCATCAGAGTTGAGGTTCCTGGGAAGTCAAGGAAATAGCCTGAAGACAAGGACCACTAATGATGTGTTAGCACAAGGAGGGCTTGACACTAAGAATGAACTTCCTCTGCTTTGTGCTTAGAATCCATCTGTTAAAATCATGGGACTTGCCTAGAACTAGGATAAAATAAGTGTGCATTGAGTTTGTATGTAGCCGGAAACATCATATCTGTAGATTAGAGACAAATATTGCAAAATTAAAAGTCTACAGTTTTCATCTATTTTTCCACTAGCCTAAGTAGGAATTCTGTCTTTATTTAAAAAATATTTGAGAAATGTGTTAATGAACTATCAAGTAAAGTAACATATTTAATCTAATCAACTAAGGAGACCTAAAATAAATGGCTTAATACAAAAATCAAGAGAACAGTTGGAAAAGGAAAAATGTAAGTGGAGTGACTACAGCAATCAGGTGGTTATATTGACTCTATGTTAAATAATTTTCTGACTTAAATTTGTATGTGCAATATGTATTTGAATCTATTATACATTGTATATAATATTTATATATAAACACATATATTCTAAAATATAAAATTAACTCTGTTTTCTTCTACTGAAATATTTTCTAACGGAATGGTATTTCAGAGTCACATATTTTTAGAAGGACACATTTATTTTATTTTATTTCTATGATCCTTTGCCAATCTGGATTTTATTATATATAAAAATTCCAAATTAGTTCTTAAAATGTTGATTGTGAAAAGGTCTCAGAAGCCTAGCAGTTATGGCCACAAGAAAAAAAATAACTAGGGAAATCTAGGTGATGACTACAGAAAAGGAAATTAATTCACTATGGATGTTCATATTCTTTGAAATGGTTTCCCAGGTTTTGCAGTTAGATTTTCTTGGGGTTACTAGATAAATGTAAAAGTTTATTCTAGCTCTGATATGTAGTAGTTTTGTGATTCCCTGGTAAAACCACATGAATTCTGAGTTCCCACTGTCTCATTGCCAAATTGGATACCAGTACTCCAAAGTTTGTCATGAGAATTAGATGACATAATCTAATAAAGGCATGTAGGACAATGCCGGCCTAAGCGAAGGTCTCCATTGCACATTAATATAATCGGATCCTGAGCCCTAGGCTTAACCAGTTGTACATCTCTTTGAAGGGATAACACACAGGAGCCTGAAACAAGCAAGCAAGCAAAAAAAACCAAAAACAAAAACAAAATAAGACTGCGAACTGCAGCACTGCATTTTTGGTAGAAATTTAAAAGCATTTCCGATAATTGGAAAGGGGAAGATTTTTGTGATTTACTTAGAGGTAGGTCCTACAGGATAAAGGATGTGAATCAGAGTTTCAAAGGTGGAAAGATTTAGTGGAAAGTGGTGGATTAATAACAAGGCATAACTAGACGTGCAATCTTTTCCACTTCCTCTTTAGGTAAAAATGTTTAACAGTACTGGGAGTCGAGATGAAAGTATGGATAGTCTAGGGGAATTGAGAATGGAAAAGAGGAGAATTATGAGATTTATGAGAATACTCCAAAAACTTTATATACAACTTTCGAGGTTTCACTGAAGTAATTCTCCTCAGCCTTCCCTCAGGGAGATCATCCTTGTGACTGCAGACACCAGATTCAAAACCAATAAAAGACTTCTAGTGCCAAATATAGTTTCAATTCCACCACCCTGCACAACACAAGGTATCTGTTAGTTGCTTGTTGAATATTCTGGATCTAAAGTAAATTATTTACTCTGATAATTATAGATTTATCATCTCTGTCTCACTTGAAAAGCTATCTTCTCAGCGCCCCTGTCAGCATTAACCCATTTTCATGGACAAATGCAACTCATGGCACACGCCTAAGAGTTTTAACAAATACTCCCCCCAGCACAGTATTATTTTACCTGGCACCATCAGAAGAAATCCCATGAGGTCATTTCTCTTGAATTACAGTCAAAAGAAACAAAATCAAAACCAGCCTTTAAATACATTGTATTTGACTTCTGAGGCAACTCCAAAATGTTAATATTATTCTTGATTTCTCCTTCAATAAAACTGCTGATTTTATTTTTAATATTTTTTCATATTGTGAGTGTTATAGGCTAAAAGGAATGCATGAATTCCAAGAAGTCCATCAAACTGGCTAATGTGAAAGATGATGGTTCTCTAGAAAGATCCAGGAGGTTCATATGAAACTGAACAACCCACTCATAAATCTAAACATCCTTGTTTGGGAGGATTGTTGTTGGTGGTGGTGGTGTTGTTTTGCTTGTTTGTATTTTGCTTGTTGGCAGTGTTTTTTTCTTCATTCATGCTTTAATAGCAAAATCAGCACAGTTGAAGGTATTTTCTGTGAATTAACAGCTGTCCTTAGTTAACAGTCTTGACTTCACCAGAGTTCCCCACCCCAGAATGCTCCCATGCCTTCATCTTCTTATTTAAATGTTCTCTCTTTGTATATTTCAGTGAATTTTCCAGGTATAGTGATATTCTTCTTGGGGCGAGGCATCTGGTCGTATTTTAACAGTATGGAGGGGAAGTACACACATATATGAAAAAATATAGAGAAACTCCTGCACAGCTATCCCAATAACTCTGGTTGTTTTGGTATTGTTTTCTTTCATCCTTATTCCAGTACCCAACCACCTAAAATGGTGATCAGGAAAGCAATCCTATAGTTTTAATTATCAGTGCCTAGGTAAGAGCAAAGGGAAGGGTTTGCTTTTAGGAAATCTGATGGTGCAAAGACCATGACCAGTGCCTGGATTGAACAAACTCAATGAACTTTGAGGCTGCTTAATATGATTTAGTTAAGTCTTCAGTGTGAAATAAATTTGCAGTTACATTTTTACACGTGATAAAATCAAAAGACTATGGAGGTAAGTCATCTGCAGTGTTTAGAATTTAATTCACGTTGGACAAAATTCATAGTAAGCTAGATCATATTGCCTTGGAGGGATTCTTTAACAATGTTTTATTTCTCCTATTCCAAAGGTTTCTTAACTTATGTAAGCAATTAGATCATTTAATATAATACATACACCATGCTGTATCTCCAAATGTCAGAAGAAATATTTGAATATCTATCTAGCCCCATTCCTTGAAATGACCTAGATTTGTGAATATAAGAAACAAGCCACAGAAATAAAACTTTTTAACTCCAGCTCCTGTCTTCACAAACCCTGTTTTAAGTAAAATTGGCTAAGTTCTATCAGTGAGCAATTGCTAGATTTAATTTAAATAACTTGACTGCCTAAAATATCCATGTTCATTTTCCTCTAGGGAAATATTTTTAATTCAGTTGAGCAATAGTATTGATTCACTTCTAACTTTTTTTTTCTCTTTGTGGTTTTTTTTTTTCTTCAGATTGTTTTCTCCATTTGCATTGCTTTCTGGGGAGTTAGAAGCATGAAACAACTCACGTCTGGCCCCTGGAAATAACCTGAATTTGTACATAATTCTCTTCTTTTAATGAGTTGTCCACAAGCGTATTAAAATGTAATTATCTTATATAATGCTTATATGAACTATTTCTTTAATGAAAGATAAAATTACTTATTTATTATTGTTTGCTTTTCACATTTTTAAATTTTCTATTAAAAATTAAAGTCACTTGTGGTTACTTCCCCCCTTTATTACTACAATTAAAAAAATATTTCAAATATAATCATGTTATATTAACTGACAGCCTATAAGACAACAAGTATAAAAAGAAGGGATGAAACTTAAAAACAGTAAAAACAAGAAGGAATATTGCCTTTGCATCGATTTGAAAACAATGTTTCCTTTGATGTCTGCTAAAATGATGCATAGATACATATTTGTAGTCATAAAAATGTATTACATTGGTTGTCTTCCTAAGGCCACATTTACTTTTGCAAACCATATAACCTAAGAAGCTGCATTCCAGAAAAAGACATCACTGAGGCCAGATACAGTGGCTCACGCCTGTAATCCCAGCACTTTTTGGGGCCGAGGCAGGCAGATCACTAGGTCAAGAGATCGAGACCATCCTGGCCAACATGGTAAAGTCCTGTCTCTCCTAAAAATATAAAAATTAGCTGGGCATGGTGGCACACACCTGCAGCCCCAGCTACTCTGGAGGCTGAGGTAGGAGAATTGCTTGAACACGGGAGGCAGAGGTTGCAGTGCGTGGAGATCTTGCCACTGCACTCCTGCCTGGGCGACAGAGCAAGACTCCATCTCAAAAAAAAAAAAAAAAAAGAAAAAGAAAAAGAAAAAGAAGACATCACTGAAGGAAAAATGAATAGAATTTGACAGAATTAGTTTTTTCAACAGGTTACCTTGTCATAGACTTCTCTAATGTGCTTGGTCAATTTGTTTTGGCAGACTGAGCAGCATGCAGCAATTCTGCATTACTTAAAATTGTCAGAACAATGTTAATTCTCTAAATAAAATGACCCAAGGTGTTGTGTATACATTGTTCATTGGGATTGTAAAAATCCGCCAAGTGTTTCATTAGGAGGGAACTGATAGAGATAAGCAGGATGAAGTCCAAAGAAGGAGGGCTGGAAAAAGTTAAAAAAAAATTCTTTATTTTTCATTTATCCAATATTTCTTGAAATCAAGTTAAAATTTAGTAATTTAAATAACCAAAGACACATGTACTAAAAAAATTAATGCTGTTCTTCATTGAGCTTTGCCTATATTTATCACTAGGTTAAAGAGCCTTACTAGTAGATAATCTCATATTAGAAATATGTTATTTAACCTTTGAATGGACAAAAATATGGAGTATTAAAAGAATCAGACTGCAGGTGTCTATGTGAACTCAGGATACAGAATTGAAGCACATTTAGTTTTCAAACTGGAACAGCAGAGGAAGATTAAATTTGGCATGATGAAAAAGCAACAAATTCTATCTCAAGTATCAGAAGTGGGTTTGGCTTTGCTTCATTCTTTTTATACTTCTTAATTTAACACATAGTTATAGAAAATAAGTAAGCCTATAACAAATATTAAATCCTGCTTTTGTCCTTTACCAACAATTTTTGCAGATACAGAATCATGTTACAGTAGGGAGCCCTCTGCTGGCTTGAAATTATGAAATTTAAGCCATAAACATTCTCAAGACCCTGATTCTACATTCTAGAGACTTTTCAGAGTGTAAAATGCATTCTTCAGTAATGGCAAAGAAAAGAGACTTTTTGCTAATCTTTACCTAGTTGTTTAGTATGTCAAAAGAGCTTAATGGTTCCCCAAGGAATGACACGTAAATATGTGTAGATGCTTTAATATATGTGAATTTATACGATTAGCCTAAAAATGAGTTTAATAATGGAAATGTTAATAAATAATTCCCCCAAATGGTAAAAGATCCTTTTGTGGTGAAGTTCAGTTTTCTTTGAATAAATTGAATTCTGTCTATTCTCTCTTTTCTCTCTTCGGTTTACCTCACTGTGATTGTGAATGGTTTTCTATTAGAAATACAGATATTTTCAAGATACAAATTTGTACCAGTGAAAGTGGGAGTGGTTACCAGACAGGTAATGTTCCTGACAGCTCCTATACAAAAATTATAACAGTGAGAAAATTATGACAATAAGAAATCTGACCTCACAGACTCCATCTTGCTTCTAACCTCCAAGCTGTCCTTGTTTATTTCCAGGCACAGGCCAAGCTAACTTTGGAAGGAACTTAGTTTATAGTTTGACTTTGAAACAAAAATGATAACAGCACTTTCCTAAAACAAACTCCCTTCTTGCCTGGGGCCAACGCTGCCTTTGTAGGACTAACAAATTAGCCATAAGATTAGAAAATAGGCTTAGGATTCATACAGCTAGAGGCCACAAGATTCGAACTCTCCCCAATTGCTCCTAGGGATAAATAACATCACTATTGTGAAACCTCAGATTGGTGCTAGAGATCTTTTTTAGCTCCTGCACTCCATGGATCAGCTGGCACCACCCAGATGGATACACTGACTCATCTGGTCTTGTGGCCCCCACCCAAGAACTGACTCAGCCAAGAATAGCTTCAAGGTTCTTTGATTTTTATCTCTGACCTGATCAGTGAGCACTCTCCATTCCCTGGCCCCCTACCCACCAAATTATCCTTAAAAAACCCAGTCTCTGAATTTTCAGGGAGACTGATTTGAGTAATAATGAAACTCCAGTCTCCTATTCAGCTGGCTCTGCATGAATTGAACTCTTTCTCTATTACAATTTCCCTGTCTTGATAAATCGGCTCTATCTTGGCAGCAGGCAATGATCCCATTGGGCGATTACATTTCTAGGGCCTCTGTGCATTATTAACCAAGGCACTTTATTCTTCACTTTATTCTTTAACCCTGCTAATATTCTAGTCCAGTTTTCTTTTGCAGAACACTAATACATGATGACAGAACATACAGCTATTATTAATGTTGTAAATTGATCTTGAGTGATACTATGTAATTTATGCTTACTGGAAGGACTTTAACTCTCTCTCTCTCTCTCTCTCTCTCTCTGCAGGGAAAGCCCTAAAAATAGGACTCGTCAATTACTCACCACTTCTAGTGGAGAGATACAAACTGACTTTGCAAATCATAAGAAGATATTTACTTTTCCTATCTACCATAAGAAAAGATAGAGGAAAGGAGCATTTGTTTATTGAGTAGTCCTCTATTAGTATTATTTGATTTAGTCTCTAGAATCCTATGTTAGGAGCTATTAACACTACTTTATAGAAGATAATTTTGTGTCTGAGAGGGGTTAAGTAACTTGTGAGGCCCATGAAATGTAATAAGTGACCAAAATAAAATTTAAACTCTCTGAAGTTGAACATCGAAGTTCATGATGTTTCCCCATTCCACGATGTCAGACATCTGAGTAAGGCAAGCCTTTAAAAAGACAGGCCGAGGAGTTTAAGTTCAGAGTATTTTACATTTGATTTGATGCTCCAAGATACAAAATAAAGTTATCAGGATAAGTATTTTAGTTATGAAATTAGTTGACAAGGTGAATGAGTCCAGAACTTCTAAACCTTCTAAGAATGATGATGTCATAGGTTTACTTATAGGATTACCATATCTCTGGAAGACGCTACAGGGCTTGTCAGTTTTCTCAAGAGGTGCTCATTACCTTAGCTCTATTAGTTGTGTCATTTACTTCCACATCATCTTATTTCATCAAATTATTTTTGTTAAACTGAATCTAATCATCTCAGAGTCCTGATATTTAGCAATATGTGCATTCCTAATCATGAATCAGATGTTCAATTAGTTGCTAAAGTAAATAAGCCCTTGTTATATTTAATATTAACAACTTAAATGATTATTACATACTTTCAAATTTCATTTTTACTAGTTATTGTATAATTTAATCCCTCAGTGTGGAATCTGCAATAGAATCATTAAGTGGAATTCTTTAACATAGGGTATACATTATAGCATACAGTAATAGGATTTATTCGGGAGAACAATAGAAAATAAGCTTCCTTTTTAATGTCTCTCCCATGTTCTCATAGTCATAGACTCTGGAAACCCAAGATAAAATAGCCAAAAGCAAACTAGTTTGCCTTTCAGAATCTTAAAACATTTTTGATGTTATGATTTTCAGCAACACGATGGAAGCAGCTTGGTTCTATCTTAAACCTGCCTTAATGGGAAAAAACAAAACAAAACAAAAAACAGACAATGTTCTATTCATTATTAGAACATTTTTCAAGTCTCACTCCAGTTCTGCCACCCTTTCTTCTGGACATCATAACAACTTACATTCCTTATTCCCCAAGACACAATTAGAAAAAATTAGCAAATTAAGCAAGCATTGATGTTTATCTCTTGCAGATTGTGCCTTCTTTTTGACATTCTACAACTCTAGCACTATTTATGTAAAAATTTTCAACCACTCCAGGCACCCCAGTATCCATGAATCAAAATAACTTCATTTCTTGGACATGTTCTTCCTTTGTTTTACCAGCAATAAGCCCCGAATTATAACCTGTCTTGACTTACATTACAGAAACCAGGAAGACGAAGTCTTTGCTGTATGTATCAGGATTACCAGTGGATCTTTTTAGAAACGGAAATGACTCTCTGGGACATTGAATTTAGTAAGATTGAGGACGTGCCAAATGTTCTATATTTTTCAAACTTCTGGCAATGATAAGGTGCAGAAGCTACAGCCAAACTAGAATGAAGGAGAACTTCTCTAGTCCCTCCTGTCAAATTTCAGAAATAAGCAGAAAAGTTGTGCAGTGTGAGAGAATATTGTTTCTATACCAAAGATGTTAATTAAGAGAAAGGTGATACTGATTAAGTAAGCATGGATATTTAGACATGCCACCAAAGTTTTCTGTTTCACATGGGATCATTTTGCATACATTTTAAAAGAAAAAGAAACAGCCCGGCATGGTGGCTTACACCTGTAATCCCAACACTTTGGGAGGCCAAGGCGGGTGGATCACCTGAGGTCAGGAGTTCGAGACTAGCCTGATCAATATGGGGAAACCCCTTCTCTACTAAAAAAAAAAAAAAAAAAAAAGTACCAAAATTAGCCAGACGTGGTGGCGGTGCCTGTAATACCAGCTACTCCAGAGGCTGAGACAAGAGAATTACTCGAACCCAGGACGCAGAGGTTGCAGTGAGCCGAGATCACGCCACTGCATTCCAGCCCGGGTGACAGAGCAAGTCTCCATCAAAAAAGGAAAGGAAAGGGAGAGGAGGGAGAGGGGAGGGGAAGGGGAAAGGGAAGGGGATGGGCAAGAGGAAGGGGAAGGGAACGGAAAAAGAAAGGAAAAGAAAGGAAGGGACAGAGGAAGGAAGGAAGGAAGGATGGATGGAAGGAAGGAAAAGAAAGTAAAAAAGAAAAGAAAAGAAAAGAGAAAGAAAGAAACTGAGCCAGAAAATGTAAAAGCTATATAAGCATTAGCAAACTGGAGAGTGAATGGAGGTAGAGCGGGGAATGGAGATGTGATCAAAAAATATTGTCACCATAGGTCCTGTTTGCATTTGTCTGATTTTTCATTTTTAATGGAAGATTATTAATAATGGTAATGATATACGAATTAACAAGACATTATTTGGGCAGATCATGAGGATAAGGAAGTCCTTAGTAAGGTTTTCCTTTTAAAGAAAAGCAGCCCCCAAATCATTTTCTTTTCTAACAAAGAGCAGTCTGTAAAATCAAGTTGTGGACGTGGAAAGGCAAGCTAGAGGCTTGTACAGGTAAATGCCAGCAGTTGTACCAATAGGGAAGGGGCTACCTGGGGACTAGGCATGCTCAAAATGGTGGCTCCATGTTCCCTTTTCTTCAACCACGTGTACAGTAAGGAGCAGACAACATGGCAGCAGCCAAGTACAAAACCATTTGCATAATAAAAAGATTAGGGTGGAGTGACAAGCTTCTTCGCAGTGCTATGTAAATGTCACACCTGGTCCAACCAATCTTTGGGTGCTATGTAAATCAGGCACCACCTCCTCAAGCCAATCTATACAACTCCGGGCACTTTACCAGGGGCACGAAGACCCACTGGGGGACCCCTCTCTCTCTGTAAGAAAGAAAGCTGTTCTCTTTTCTTTCTTTCTCTTATTAAACCTCTGCTCTTAAACTCACTTCTTTTGTGTTTCCATGTCCTTAATTTCCTTGGCATGAGGCAAGGAACCTCAGGTTTCTATCCCAGATAATAACACGGCTTTAGTATTAAAATATACAGGGGGTTAGGTTTGGTAGATCCCTATTTCACTCTTCTGGCTTCTTCCAGGGTCTCCTGTAGTAGTGTGAGGTACACATGCACATTGAAGGGAGCTCTCCCTGTAACATGAAATTAAATGTAAGAGATGTCCATACATAATGGTTTCTCTCCTCCCCTTATCCTATTCAGGCAAATCCAACTAACACATCCCTTTCAGAGACATTAGACAAATGCAACTAAAACATCCCTTTTTGAGACAGTACACAGCATGAATTTTAACTTGCTGGTAAAATGATGTCTGCTGAGACAATCAGAGTCTAAAGGTGGCTAATTCTCTCTAGACAGGGGGTATTGGAGATCATCTAAAAATGGCACCTGGCAGCCACATGGCACACTAGGAAACCTTGGCTTGGCCTACGTAATAGGCTGCAAGATGCATAAAATCATCAGGATGCCATGAGCCCCTCCCCATCAAATTAATAACTCCGTATTTAGTAAGCTAAGTACTGATTTGCTTTTGAATAAAATTTAAACATAATTTGCATAAAATGTTTATCAACTTATATTATTCACAGGGTGGGGGAAGATTAGTAACATTACTGATTGCACAAAAAAACAGAAGAAATAAATGTGCGGAAGAAACATCAGCATCTATTCCAAAAGTTTGTACTCATTTTAAGATATTCATGCTCAAAGGGGAGGATCTAACACGTGCAACTGCAGGGGGCATATGCAGTCTCTGAAATCCATCATTATTTAGATTAAAAGACCCTTTTAAGTTATTTTACTTATATATTTTTTTCTTTTTTTTTCATTTTACTTATTTAACCATTAAAATTATCTTGTGCACAAACAAAAAGCAAAGCAGTAGCTATTAATATGCTGGCTCCATAGCTGAAGGACTTTGCAATCAGTTAAAAGATACCAGTTTCATCTCACTGCCATCTGATTTTCCAAATGGATGAATATTTTCATTCAATTAATGTAATTGAAGTAATTTTTAACAGCCTATCCCATCAAATGTGAAACATCTAATATCGTTACAAATTTAAAAGTTTAATACTGAATATAAAATTGTATTTGTTTTGTGGTGATAGTACGAATAGAAATTTTGGTGGATTAGTTAGTAATACAAAGCAGTATTCTTTCTAAATTAAGAGACTGTTAGCAGAAAAATTGCTTGAAATTGCTTGTGTTGGACATAAAATTAATAATAGTATTCAGACAGGTATATTGTGAAAATTTAAAAATATTTTAGGTATACAAAGTTGCAAATGTCCTAGAAATTTATTTGTTGTACAATTGATGTTAAATACAAAAGAATACATCAACATGAAAGTATGTTTTGCTGCCAGACATCAGATTTTAGAAGTGAGTAAGATTTTCAAAAAAAATTTGTAAATCAAACATGTGTCCTCTCATGTTACTGAATTTTATGGTAGACTCTGTCAAACTTGGATGCATTTGTTTAAAACTAGTTGAAGATCTTTAGACAAATATCAATGAAGATTGACAAAACTTTTTTTCCTGAAGTTATTAGTGAATTTCACTTATTGAAAACAAAGCTTGCAAACAGGGAGATATTGAAATTGATCCCTATTAAACTAGGAAAGGACTGAACAGATTGTATAAAAAGAGTTTCAACTTCAAGTGAGATTTAACTCTGACACTCAAAGTTGAAGCTTGAGAGTATTGATGAAACTTCTATTTCAAAAGAGATAAATTTATATTATGTACCAAAAAGGAACATAATTTTAGAAGCCTATAATTTGGCTGGGCGTGATGTCTCAGGCCTGTAATTCCAGCACTTTGGGAGGCCGAGGTGGGCAGATCATGAGATCAGGAGATCGAGACCATCCTGGCTAACACGGTGAAACCCCGTATTTACTAAAAATACAAAAAATTATCCAAGCGTGGTGGCAGGTGCCCGTGGTCCCAGCTATTCGGGAGACTGAGGCAAGAGAATGGCATGAACCTGGGAAGCGGGGCTTGCAGTGAGCCAAGATCACACCACTGCACTCCAGCCTGGGTGACAAAGCAAGACTCCATCTCAAAAATAATAATAATAATAATAAAATAAAAAACCTATAATTTCACAACTTCTAAATCTGGTAAAACAATTAACAAGTAATAAGACAAATTACTTGATAAATTTCGTTTTGTAAAATATTTTTGAAATGTTATTCTGAATGTAGGCAAAAATACAAGTGCTATGACACATGTTGGAGTTAATTATATCATTTAATAAGAGAAAAATTTAGAACAGAAAATACACATTTGCTGTATCTTTTTAGCTTGCTAGATACTTCAGTACCTGTACAAAGAGTATTTTCAAAATATAAATGTTATAGAGAGAAAATTCAATTGCAAGTGTCAACACTTTTGAATGTATTAACCATAAGATGAAACTTTGAATAAGAATACAGATAATTTTATTTAAAAAATTCAAAATAGTAACACCATATTAGAAATAATATCTTCAAAAAAATGCTACTGACCTGCTGTTAAAGATATAAGTGACTAAGAAAACTGATTAGAGTATATATTAAGAATAGTTATTCTGTTTATGTCATTTTTTAATATTCTACAACCTAGATGATTAGTGTGAAGGTTTTTTAAAAATTTGCTTTGATGACATTGAAACAGGAAAGTTCCCTGACCCCCTTGTGTGACTTGTGACGGGGTGTGGCTAGTGTGCTTGGCTGCTGGTGCTCAAACCCCTTATGGGAGGGGGAACACTCAAGCAGGCTGATGTAGGTGCCAGGGAGGGTGCTTCTGGTCACTGGCACCACAGTAGCATCTGAGGGTCTGTTACAATTAATGCTCTATTAGCAATTGCAGTCTAGGTATGGCTAAATGTTAATCAGCTCAGTGGAGAGTCAGGGTGACAGCCTTTTACAGTCTGTGCTCTTGGTACCTGGGCCTTTGTCCAGTGTCCAGGAAGAATCAGGTCACACACGCTTGAAGGATGGTGAATGCAAGGATTTTACTGAGTGTTGGACGTGGCTCTCAGTGGGATGGATGGGGGGCTAGAAAGGGGATGGAGTGGGAAGATGATCTTCCCCTGGAATTTGACTGTCCCATGGCTGATCTCCTCTCCCACCATCCCCAGCAGATCTCCTCTCAATGTTCAGATGCTCCTTCTCTTTTCTCCTTCTATGCCATGCTGCTCTGTCACTCTTCCACTCTTCTGCTTGTGGAGCCTGGGGTTTGAGGTTTTTATGGGTACAAGAATGGGGGGCATGGCGGGCCAGGGTGGTTTTGGATAAAACAACATTTGGGCAGGAAAACAGGGATAACTTCTCATTTAGGGTCATGGTTTCCAGGCTTGGACGTGGGGCCTTTGGTGGGGAACCCACACTTCTGCCTCCTCTCCATATTAACACGGTTTTGTTATTTCTTTTTTGAAAAACATTTATTTTGGAAACAGTTTTGAATATACTATTGTATAAATTTGCCAACATATTAAAACAGATTTTTGATGAATAAATAGTTCTGTGTGTGTGAGTGTGTGTGTGTGTAAGAAAGAGAGATAGAAAGAGGGAGAGTGAAAGTGAGAGAAAGATTTTATTTGATCAATGATTTAGACAGTCACTCTACCAATAAAACCTATGTAAGTCATTCATAAATATGCTAGAGAGAGGAAAATTATTTTACATTATTTAACACTACTTGATGTGTCTATGCTGAAGAGTCAGAAGTGGAGTTAAGCACTTTCAATATCTTACATTCTAAACATATTAACTTGGCAAATAAAAGAATGAATGACTTAGTGCCTTAAAAAACTTTTAATAGTAAAGTGATTTTAAAAATCTAAGCTAATTTATTGAGACCCTTGAAAAACAATGATTTTTGTCACTGAACACTTTCAAGAATCCATTCAACTTGATGAAGACTTACTTCGTTGCCTTTAGTTATGTATTCAATTATAATACATAAAAAGATATCTGAAAAAAATTCATGTTGAGTAGTTTGGTGTTTAGTCTCAACTATGTCATCTGACTGGGCTATTGATTCCAAATTTGTGGGCTGCAGTTTATCTGCATCAAAACTCCTGCTACTTCCAAGGCCCATCTTAGACTGAAGTAATCCAGACCTCAGAGATATGCTCTGGTATGTGCACAAACACCCAGGTTCTCAGGGGGATTATGTGCAACCTAAAATATAAGAATCCCTATTCTAGAGCAAAGAGGGTTCATATATTCTCCCACATTTAGCAAGACATTGTGTTACTTGGTAGCGTTTCTGGTGAGCAGAAGCTTCTTTTCATGCTTGTGATTGCTGATCCTTGAATGGTCTAAAATTTTCTTTCCCCCTCTATAAAAAAACTGTCCTTTTTCTATTTATTTAAAATATAAATTTTATGTAATATTTCCAAGGAAATTCCCAAGGTCACCTTTTAGCTCTTTAAAATAACTTTGTTTCCAAAGAAATGCCTTAATTGTTAGCACACATATAGTAGTAATCCATTAATTGAGTTTCTTGAAGATTGAATTTTGCTTGATTGCAGAAACCTAAGGTAGGAATTGTATTTAGACTCTCATGCCAATTTCCACTTACTAGATGTGTGACCCTGAACAGACATGGGAAGTGAATAAGAGGTCTTTAGAAAACAAGCCTCAAAACACAGTCTGGTTATTCTTTACTGTGGTTCTTCAGTGAAAAAAAAAAAAAAAATGGGAGCAATAGTCCAGATCATGTCTGTGTTCCTTCACAACTCTGACTTTTAGTTAATCCAAACTACTTCTATATTTTAAAGTAATAAAACTCTTTCTGTTTTGATCAGATTTGGACTACTCAACAATTTGTATTTCATTCGTAATGAATTAATGAGGTTTTATTTCATAGTGTGTTCATTAGAATCAAGTCAACGGGGCCAACCTTAGAAAGAAGGTAACCAGACAATTCTAATGCAAAAAAAAAAAAAAAAAAAAAAAAAAATTCCCTCATTCTTTTAAGAACCTTAGATCAATTTTACAAATTCTAATTCTTATTTTTCAGACATACTGCCCTTCCTAATGGCTATTGTCCTTTCTCTGCTATAGAATTTGTTCTGTTACTTCCATTTCTTCTACCTCCCTTATTCTTTCCACTATAGAGAAATCAAAGTTTTATATGAAGTATGATCTACTTTACTCTCTGTGTGCTTATAAAGGCCACCAAATTTTTACTTACTAGTTGATAAATTGCTTCTTTGGCCTTCCTTTTATTTTTTTGGAAGAGTAAAGAATCTCAGGTAGTTCCTTAATGAGCATTTCTT
Source organism: Macaca nemestrina (assembly GCF_043159975.1). NCBI lineage: Eukaryota > Metazoa > Chordata > Mammalia > Primates > Cercopithecidae > Macaca > Macaca nemestrina. The sequence goes on along the minus strand of NC_092128.1, from coordinate 85,961,736 downwards.
CTGATATTAAAAAGCAAACAGCTGTTTGCTGCACATGTAGCACTTAAAAATCTTGAGTAAATGGACTGCACAAACACCTCAGGAAATTCAGATCATTTGATACATATGGAGGTTGGTAGCTCCTTGGAGCAGCAGGGAAGGTTCCAAAACACAAAAGGAAACTGCTTACTCTGAGTCTTAAGACAAATTTAGGTTTTAACTTTACTATGAAATATAAATGATAAACAACATATATTTAAGCAACTAGTATAAAAAATTCTTGTTGTATTTTTAAGCTGATAGTTTACATTTCTGAAAAATGTAACATGATGTAATGTTACATCTCTGTGCTCGAAGATATGAGAAGACAAGATCGAATCTAAAACTTCACTTTCTTTAGATATTTTCATAACTGAAATTCAATATACAGCTTTGTATCTTGACGAGATCCTGGAGTGGTATGGAAGGTGGGATGCACTGTGGATGTTGCTGATAGGAAAGAAGATGCTGTTCCGTAACATTTTATTGGCTTACTTAACTTCAAAAAACAAAAAGTAAAGCATGTGCTGGCTCCAAAGCTGGAGGACCTTGCAGTCAGTTAAAAGATACCAGTTCTATCTCACTGCCACTCATTGCTCCAAATGGAAAATCAGCTATGATAGCACAAAGTTGAGTTTCTTTCCAGCTCCTTAATGGAAGAGAGGCTGTAAAATGTTTATAAAATGAGAGTTTATTTTCCTAATTCACTGGAAAAGAAAAAAAAAAACTTAAATCAAAATCAGTTAGCATCTTCTCTCTTTTAGGAAGTCTTACAAGGCCCTATTTGTAAATTTCATTAATAATAAGGTCATTTTCCTCATAGCAGTTCTTACTTCTCCCTGAATTTCTCCCCTAATTGTCTTGGGTTTTTCTTAAAGCCTTTTGATGGTGGCCCACTCTCATTTTCTCCAATGCCCCTCTTCTCATAATTCTCAGGAATTTAATATCCACATAAATGTTTTTCTAGGACCCCTCAATATATTTTTAAAATGCTATTTTCTCCAACTTTTTAAAAGACTATTTCTTCATCTCACTTCTGCTTCCAGCTAGCCATGTTTATCTCTGTCATTTTACCTCAAATTTCCTTCAAAAAGTTGTCTATAATGATTGTTTCTACTTTACCTCCTCCGATTCTCTCTTGGACACACTCTGGTTTTGCTTTCACCCTCACTGTTCCGCTGCTCTTTCAAAATGGTCTTATCAAAATCAGGACAATACTGATGTTAATTCCAATGATCAGTTCATGGCCATTACTTTTTTTGTCCTCTTAGTAGCATCTGACACTAACCACACTGTCTCTGAAAGACTTTATTATCTCAGTTCAGACATTATATTTATCTGTTTTTTCTATGAACTCATGATCCTTTTGGGATACAATTTTCTCATTTCCACATGCTCTAATCCTTTCAGTGCTCAGGATGTACAGCCCAATGCTTGAACATTCTTAATTGTCTACACTCACTCCTTAGCTGTTATCATCCAATCTCATACTAACCACATCTACAGGTTGAAGACACCAAAATTATATATCTGGCTCATAAATCTCTCTTTAACTACAGACTCGTGTCCTTATTGACAATATACTTATGTTTGGTACAAGTATGGTAATGGACATATCACTATACTATTCCAAGTATAATAATGGACATGAAATATTACATAGTACTTACCATGTGCCAGGTATTCTTCTTAGTATTTTACATTCACTAACTCATGTGAACCTCACAATAACCTTATGAGGTAAATATACTATTTTCTTGACTAAAAAGACTGAATGAGACTTAAGCAGTTTACTCAAAATCATACAACTAGTGACAGGACTGCCAAATTCAAACCTAGACCTCCTGGCAACTGGGACTTCAGAAAGGTCAATAAAATCCATACTATTAATGCACTGAAGTTTGCATCCTTCTTCATGAAACTCTGTTTGACTCATACCTGTCTAGCCAAGTGGCCAGTGGCTGCATTTCAAAAGGCAATGGGTCTCATTTGCAAGTTTCTCATGAACTAAAAGGGGACAGTGAGTGTGAGAACAGACAAGGTATCTGGAAAGACATAATGTCAATTGAGCGCTGTTAAGATTTAAAGCTAGATGCTGGTGTGAGGTTGGAGCCAGATGCATCGGGGGGAAGTTAATCCTTGTCAAGAATTTACCTGAAAGATCCTAATGGGAAATTAGCTTTAAACACCAACAAGACAAGAGGAAAACAGTCTGAAAATCAGAGGTAGCAAGGAAAACCCTTTCTTGACTCCTCTCCTCCCTTCTACTTGCATGGCAAATGAGCTCTGGGCTTCAGGAGAGATAAAAGATGTAATAGAGTAAAGAAAAACCAAGACCAAACTCCCAATACTCAACAAAGACCCACACACACTCTCACACATGTTAATTACACACTTCCCACTGGCAACAGAGCAAACTAGGGAAGGGATGGTACTGGAGAGGGAAAAACTGTAATGAAGTTTGCTTTTCAAATATGGACACTAGCATGCTAATTTCTGAATGGAGAATATTTTTTATGACTAACATGATGAAAGAATTTTTATCAAAGAACATGTAAAATACAGATGCTGCCCAAGATGTCATCCAAGGACAAAATATAGCTCTACAGAGAGGCTGGAGAGGTAATGGAGGAAATGCAAATTGTTATTTTCCTTTTTTATCCGTGTCATGTTTTTTCAGCATATTGGTGTCCCATATGCAATGTGCAAACAGGGAAGAATATCTCTTAATGAAAATTATTTGAAAATTACAGGATGCAGTATTTAAGCTTTATGTAGAATAATAGATACTCTAATTTTCCAAGTAACTGATGCATTGATAGCAACTCTTATTTTAAAAACAAGAAACATAGACATAATTCTATAACATTTTCTAACATCAGATAGCTACCTTGAGACGTCTGAAAGACTGACTGATAAGGTTCACTTATTTATTTATTTACATTTTTAAATTAAAAAGAAAATTACTTTAATAAACCACTTACATGGTTAGCAGCATGGGAAAGGTGAATAGGTCTAAATTAAATTTCTTCTGTTTCAGCACTTTTGAAAGGCACGAAAGGAAATAACACCAATCCAGAAACGTATTCTTTCTTTCCAATTTTTCCTTTTCCCATATGAGCCAAGCCTGGAAGTCTACGGGCACATTAGGGAATGTTTCCATTGTGTGGGAGAAACATCTGCAGAGTGCGTCGGGACCACCAGAAGTGGAGTGAGAAGGAAGCATGTGGGGGCGGTGGCGGCAGACAATGAAAGAAATACTGGGATCTGGTTAGGCCCAAACATCCAACTGAATTGCCTAACCTTTAGTTTACCTTTTGGGTTATATAAGAAGTCGAAGAGCTATAAAATTTATATTAAAAACAATTTTTAAATGTCAATGAAATAGAATTCATAGCATGCTCTTAGATTTCTTTCCTTCTGCAACTACGAGAAACATTCTACTTTGCACATCACCCTCTACAGAGCCTAAGTTGGGTGTTTTTCATGGGTTTCTTCCTACTCATTCTTTGCAGCCATTTGTTAACATGGCCTTGCGAAAGACTAGGAGCTGCAGGCCTCTTCTTAACCGAGAGGGAAGCACAGTGAAGACAGAGATGGATTCTGAGGAAATTCACTGTAAAACATCAGGAGCCAAAGGGCTCTGGAAATGCAAATGATTATCATTAGAAAGTAATATGCAACTACTGAAGAAACATTTGAAAGAGTAATGTGGTCTAGCAAAACAATCCTGCAATCTGCATTCAATCAAAACTGACCAAAAATGCTTGCAGTGGTCCTTTGTATTGTTGGAAGCCAAATGCTCTCTGGAACTCATGAACAAAGCTTTACAAAGTGGCTGATTACCAACAGAATATTAGTGAAACAATAACCAGCCTTAGAGTTGACTTTTCCAATAAGGGGGAGAGTCTCCGACTGCAACGGCCAAGGTATTCAGAGTGACAAGAATATTTATGTACCTATCAAATGCTCACAGATGAACTTTGTGGGTCGATTTCTTTTTAGTCTACAGCAATTGTAACTAGACATCCTGCCCACAAAATAGCTTTTGTAAGAAGATAATTAAAATTCTGTATACAGAGTTTTGAAAATCATGTGAGGCAAAGCTATACTTAGTAGACTGGATGGGAAGAAAGCATACCTTGAACTTTTGGAAACTACTTAATTAATTTTGATTCTAGGCCAATTTAATAAGTCTCAAGTACAGTGGCACTGAAAATCCATTAACCTTATTCTGTTAGAAAACAAGGCACATATTCTTTATAGATTGTGATTTTCACTGCTCACCTGTGGTTCAGTGCCTTAGTGAGCCAGGGTTTTGGACTCCAATCTTCAAATGAAAAGTCCTAAGGCTGGCTATGATTAAGTTTCAGACAAATCATCTGCCTTCTCTCCTTCTGGTTCACACCTGGCCTCTGTGAGCACGGCCGCCTCCTTGGGATGCCGACTGGCAGTCATGAGACAGAAGCCCCGTAGTTTTTCATGAAAGAACCACTTATCCTAGGGCCATAGATCACCTAGTACCAAAGTGTGTGGTTTAGGAGATGTCAAGTACGTTCAGGGATTTTAGACCTCATTCATTTGCCTACCAGAAACAGAAATAGGTTCATAGGTAGTTTGTGCAACAAGTATTTGTTCTAAAGTTAGAACAAAATTGAAACCTAATGTACTTACTGTCAAAACCAGGCAGGCAAATGGAAAGTCCAGTAAAACAAGTACCTTAGATTTTCTAACTCAAATATATTGTATCTTTTAGTTTATATTTATTTTTCTGAAAGACAGTATAATCAAACTAGTTAAAATCAATATTTAACTGAAATGGAACATTGAAGAATAAGATGATGGCCTTTTTGGAGGCATTTAAGAAAAATTAAGTAGGCCATATTAGAATGTGAGTATTTAAACATTTCCATAAATTTTAACCTTATATGAATAATTTTTCTTTATATTCTGAAAAACATTGAAAGAATATATTTTTATTTTATTATCGGTGCCACCATTATATAAAAGAAAATGTACTTGCACAATAAAACAATTCAACTGTAGCTTTCATGACTCCCTTATACTTCCTTCCCTCCTTCTTTCCTCCTTCCTTCCTTCCCTCCCTTCCTTCTTTGCCTTCCTTCCTTCCCTCCCTTCCTTCTTTGCCTTCCTTCCTTCCCTCCTTTCCTTCCTTCTTTTCCTTCCTTCTTCCTTTCTTTCTTCCTTCCTTCCCTCCCTCCCTTCCTTGCTTCTTTTCCTTCCTTCCTTCCTACCTTTTCCCTCCCTTCCTTCTTTTCCTCCCTTCCTTCCTTCCCTCCCTTCCTTCTTTCTTTTCCTTGCTTCCTTCCCTCCTTTCTTCCTTTCCTTCCTTACTACCTTCCTTCCTTCCCTCCCTCACTCCTTTTCCTTCCTTCCTTTCCTCCCTCCCTTCCTTCCTTTTCCTTCCTTCCTACCTTCTTTCCTTCCCTCCCTCCCTCCTTTTCCTTCCTTCCTTCCTTTTTGCCTCCCTTCCTTCCTTCCCTCCCTCCCTCCCTTCTTTCCTTCTTTTCCTTCCTTCCTACTTTCCTTCCTTCCCGCCCTCCCTCCCTCCCATCCTTCCTTCCCTCCCTCCCTCCCTTTTTCCTTCCCTTCTTTTTCTTTCCTTCCTTCCTTCCTTTTTTCCTTCCTCCCTCCCTTCCCTCCCTTTCTCCCTCCCTCCCTTCTTTCCTTCCTGACATTTTTTCCTTTTTTTTTTTCCAAATAAAGATGACATTTTAATTTCTTTTAAAGCTTTAAAAATTCAAGTTCAAATGGGCACTCTGGTTTTTTGAGAATTTACATTGATACTTTTGATATATATCGAGTATATGATATTTGTTAAAATATTCAGATTGATGGAGATTAAGAGATTAAGTTAAATAAAAGGGTGATTTCCCAGGAGATATTTTTTTAACAATTTATTAAAACATGCTGAGTTTTTCTGCTTAATTACAATGTGCTTAACAATAACAATCACTTTATAGAAAACTGGGCTTGGGAAGGGACAATTATCAAATTTTATGTGTTTAACAAACCAAAATCATCAAAACTCTCATGTTGTCTTTGTTTAGCCCCTCATGAGGTTAAAAAATTGTTTGTTTTATATAGTTTTTTATTTGAATACAACTATTTGATGCTTAAAGACCTAATTTTCTCTAATTGCAGTTTGACCTAAAAAGGTGATAGATGCTACAGATTACCAATTCATCATCATGTGTCTAACTCACTGAATCCTCACATTGACTCTCTTAAGTAGCAATCACTTTCATTTTATAGTTGAGGAAACTGAGCCTTAGAGAGTGTAAGCAACTTTCTAAAAGTCAAGTGGTCATTAAATATAAGAATCTGAAGAATAACCAAAAGTGTTGACTCTAGAATCTTAGATTACTGAACTGAAACCCAAGGACAATAGGCAAAAAATTCTGTTTAAGTGAGAATGCAGTTGATAATATTGCCTGCTTTTTTCAAGAACAGTAGTTCATATTAAGCATAAAATTAACATTTTGTCTATTGTAAATTATATCAGAATGTTACAATAAGTAATAAGAACATGAATACTTGCAAACTTCACACCTTGTCTATTGTTCTTTCACCCTGCAGAAAGGATGAAGCATGGTGAATGTTAGTTAAGATGCATTTACTTGAATCTTCTTCCAATTGTGTGGGCTTTGGAAATGAGAAAATTTTATTTTCTTTAAAGTCAAAATGGTGCAAGAAAAATATATCAAGAGGATAGAATAGACATATAAAGGCAGACCCCTCCTCAATTGCTAATATACACCATCATTATAAAAAAAAAATAAAGAGTATACTTGAACAAAAGAAGTGCAATATGGTTTGGAATTGTGTCCCCGCCCAAATCTCTTGTCAAATTGTAATCCCCCATGTTCTAGGTGGGGCCTGGTGGGAGGTGATTGAATCGTGGAGGTGGATATCCCCCCTTGGTGTTGTCCTCATGATAGAGTTCTCATGAGATATGGTTGTTTAAAAGTATGTAGCACCTCCCTCCACTTTCTCTCTTCCTCCTTTCTGGCCATGTAAGATGTGCCCCTTTATCTTCCACCATGATTGAAAGTTTCCTGAGGCCTCCCCAGAAGCCACTATGCTTCCTACAGCCTGCAGAACCATGGGCCAATTAAAACTGTTTTTCTTATAAATTACCCAGTTTCAGGTATTTATTTATAGCAATGTGAGAATCCATTAAGACAAAGTGTATTATTGACGCTAGGCACAGTGGCTCATTCCTGTAATCCCAGCACTTCGGGAGGTCAAAACAGGTGGGTCACTTGAGCTCAGGACTTTGAGACCAGCCTGGGAAACATAGTGAAACCCCGTCTCTACCAAAAATACAAAAAATTAGCCGGGTGTGGTGGTGTACATATGTAGTCCCAGCTACTCGAGAGGCAAAGGTGGGAGGATCTCTTGAGCCCAGGAGGCAGAGGTTGCAGTGAGCTGAGAACGTGCCACTGCACTCCAGCCTGGACAACAGAGTGACATCTGTCTCAAAAAAAAAAAAAAAAAAAAGAAATACATAAAATAATAAAATAAAATAAGTAAATAAAAGCAAAGTCTATTATTGAATATTTTTACTTTTTTTATTGTTTTACAATATATAACAGAAAATTTATCATTTGCAACATTTGTAAGTACACAGTTCTGTGGCATTAAATATATTTACATTGTTGTGTAACCATTACTACCATCTATCTGCAGAACTTTCTCATCTTCTTTAACTGAAATCCTGCCCATTAATCACTGACTCCCCACTTCCCTCTTACCCCAAACCTAAGAAACCATCATTCTATTTTCTGTCTAATAAATTTGATGACTCTGTGCACCTCATACAAGTGGAATCATGTTATATTTTTCCTTTTTTTGACTGGCTTATTTCACTTAGTGTAATTTTTTAAGATGTATTGATGTACCAGAATGCCCTTTGTTTTCAAGTCTGAATGATATTCTTGATATATGGACCAAATTCCATTTGTCTTTTCATCTGTGGATGGACACTTGGGTTGCTTCCACATTTTGGCTACTGTGAATACTGCTGCTATCAGTATGAGTGCACAATATGTGTTTCATCTACAATAACAGATTACAGATTTTATCTGCAACACTCTTAAAACCTTTGGAAATTCCTGAGTTCTATGTCATCCACTATCAATGCAATAAAAAATATTTCTTTTTTGCTTTATCAGGAGCTGCACATACTAAAACTATATAAAGCAAATAAGAGCAAAACACTACCATAAAAAATAACATTTCAAAATGTCTAGAATTTTTCTGTTGTAGTGAATATTAAAGTTAAAGAAGGAACAAGGGAGGGCTCCAGTTTTAGATAACATATATAGTATATTGAACCTACAAACTTATCTCTTCTTCTTTCTAAAAACCTATTGCATTAAGAGCAATGGAATAAAAGGTATGTATCTACAATGAAAATAGAATAGGAGTAGAATAAGAGGGAAATGATTAGAAAGAAGCTTTTTGGAAGTTGGAAAGCCAATTCATAGATGGGTAGTGACTGGTAAAATAGTTTTGTTTGGGTGCAGTGAAGTGTGAGTAGAAGGGGCTCTAACTCAGGAAGAAGTAGTTTTGCCCCTAAAGAGTCTCAGTTGATAGAAATAGGAAGTAGGAATAAAATGTGGGCATTAAAATAGCAATCAATTGAAATTTTATATGAAAGACCTCTCTACACTTAGCATGAAATGTTAATAGCCAGGTGATACCTCCTTAGAAAGGAAAAGTGAGAATTCTTCTCTAATGAACTCTGAATAATTTAGGAATTGGTACCTATTATGGCTTGAATGTCTTCCCAAAACTCATGTTGAAATTTAATTGTCTTTGTAACAGTATTAAGAGGTGGAACCTTTAAGAGGTGATTAAGTCATGAGGGATCTGCCCTCATGAACAGATTAATGCTATTATTGAGGGAGTGGGTTCATTATCACAGGAGTGGGCTTTACATAAAAGGAGCTGAATTCATAAATTCAGCCCAGTTTTATCTATGTATCCTTTGCTTGTGAGCCTTTTCACCCTTTCATTTGCTGCCTTCCATCATGGGATGACCTTTGCCAGATGCTGGTGCCCTGCCCTTGGGCTTCCTAGCCTCCAGGACTGTAAGCCAAACAAACTTTTCTTTATAAATTACCCAGTCTGTGATATTCTGCGATAGCAACAGAAAATGAACTAAAACAGAAAACAAATACTGAGAAGTAGGGCTGCTGCTGTTACAAACACCTGCAAATGTGGAAGCAGCTTTGGAAATTGGTAATGAATAGAGGCTGGAAGAATTTGGAGGAACAGACTAGAAAAGGCCTAGATTGCTGTGAATGAAGCATTAAGTGCAATTATAGTGAAGGCTCAGAAGAAGAGCAGAGTAGGGAAAGTCTAAATCTTCTTAGAGATCACTTAAGTGGTCATGGCCAAAATGGTGGTAGAAATGGATAATAAAAGACATTCTGGTGAGGGTCTCACACCTCACCAGAAATGTACAAAGTATTAAAAATTACAGTAAAGACTATTCTTATTACTAAATAGGAAAGACCTTGGCAGAATTGTGTTCATGTTCTAGGACTTTATGAAATGCAGAATTCAAGAGTGATGAACTGAAATGAAAAAAACTATCTAAGTAGCAAAGTATTCAGGCTGCTATACGGTGACTTTTAACTGCATACCAGGAGATTCTAGAGCAAAGAAATAACTTAAAGATTGTACTTTTAGTTAAGAGGGAAGCAAAGTAGAAAGATGTGGAAAATTTGTAGACTGACTACATAAAAATGCACAATCAAGAAAGAACGCTAAAGGTGCAGCAAAGCAGCCTTTTGCTAAACAGATTACTGTGGATAGAAGGGGGCCAGGTGTTATTCATCAAGATAATAAAATAAAGAGCCCAAAGACATTTCAAAGATCTTGGAGGCTTTCCTCCCATCACAAACCCAGCGCTCTAGGAGAGCAAAATGGTTTTGGGGGATGCCCCCAGAGAATGCCCCATAGGTTTGCCACTCAGAGCCATCTTGGGACTCTCCTCTCCTCGTTCTAGCACAGTACCCCTGTGGCACCCCAGCCATGGTTCAGGTGAGCTTGAGCGTGGCTTCATCTCCTGCTCTAGAGGGTAAAAGCCATGGCAGTGTCTACCGGTTGATAATTCTGCAGGCTCACAGAATGCAAAAGCTCTGTGGTATAGCTGCCTCCACCTGGATTTCAAATGATGTTACATATAGCCTGGGGATTCAGGCAGAAATCTGCTGCAGGAGCACAGACACACAGAGTCTCCACTAGGGCAGTGTCTAGAGGAGTCATCTGAGTAGGGTTTTCTCTGAGACCCCAGAAATGTAGAGTTACAAGTGTGCAACTTTAACCCAAGAGATAGAAATTGTAAGCTGAGCCCAGTGAAACTAAAGACTTTAGGGCCTCTAACCCTGCCCTAGTGTGTTCCCAGAATTTAGGAAATGGAGTCAATGGAGATGGTTCTCCAGCTCTAAGACTTAATATTGCTTTCCCTTTTGGGTTTTTGACTTACTTGAGAAAAGTCATACCTTTCTTCCTGCATAGCTCTCACTTTTAGAATGGGAATGTCTATTCTATGACTGTCCCACCATTATATTCTGAAAGTAGATAATTTGTTTGATTTCACAGGCTCACAGCTGGAGGAAATTTGCCTCAGAATAAAGGATGTTTTTAGTCTTATTCATATTTGTTTCAGATAAGACTCTGGACTATGGACTTTGGGGTTGATGCTATAACAAGTCGAGATTTGGGGGGCTATTATGATGGCTCCCGATTGATGTTATGGCCCCTATTGTGAGGGATGAATGTGTTTTATATGTGAGAAGGACGTGAGTTTTGGAAGAATAGTATGGTTCAAATGTCCCCACCAAAAGCGATTTTGAAATTTGTCATTGTAACAGCATTAAGAAATGAGACCATTAAAAGGTGATTAAGTCATGAGGCCTCCGCACTTATGAATAAATTAATGCCATTATCACAGGAAAGGGCTCCTCATCAAAGGACAAGTTCTGTCTAATTTCCTCTACCTCACATTCTTGAGTGCCCTTCTGTCCCTCTGTCTGCCATTTCCTGCCATGTGATGACCTTTGCCAGATGTTCATGCCATGGTCCTGAACTCCCTATCCTCCAGAACCATAAGCCGAATAAACTAAAAAAGTAAATAAATAAATTACCATACTGTAGTATTCTGTGATAGCGGCAGAACATGGACTAAAACAGTGCCCTAGAAGAAAGCCTCCTTCCGTCTGGTATTTACTACTTGCAAAATGTTACATAACAGTCCTTCTTGTCCACCTAAAATCTAAATGTGGGAGTCAAGAAGCTGCACTTATGTTCTAAGTACATAAAGTAATTTTTTTTTTTTTTTTTTTTTTTTTTTTTTTTTTTGAGACGGAGTCTTGCTCTGTCACCCAGGCTGGAGTGCAGTAGCACAATCTTGGCTCACTGAAAGCTCTGCCTCCTGGGGTTCATGCCATTCTCTTGCCTCAGCTTCCCGAGTAGCTGGGACTACAGGTGCCCGCCACCGGGCTGCCTCATGTTTTGTATTTTTTAGTAGAGATGGGGTTTCACCGTGTTAGCCAGGATGATCTCGATCTCCTGACCTCGTGATCTGCCCGCCTCGGCCTCCCAAAGTACTGGGATTACAGGCGTGAGCCACTGCGCCCAGCCACACACAGTCATTTTTAATAAAGCCTCTTTCTCAGATGGAAAGAGGCACTAAGAAAACACCAGATAGAGGAGAAAAAGCAGCAAAACAAAAGATAAACACCGATTATACAAACAGGAAAACAAAAACAACAAAAAAGAGGTCTACAATCAGACACATCACCATTAGATTTCCATGCACTAAGTGTTTCCAGAGAAAAAGACAGATTATGCAGTAAATTAGTTTCAGACTTCTCAAAAGGATTATTCTGCAGGAAAGCAGTGCAATAATGCCTTCAAAGGCCTGAGAGACAAGGAAGTTTAACCTAGAATTCTGTATCAGTCAATCTATCAATGAAGTCAGTAGTTAGCATCAAGATATTTTAGTCATGCAATGATTCAGAATATTTCTCTGCAAAATTCCCTTCTTAGAGAGTTATTTGAGAACATATTCTGGCCAAATATTGAATAAAAAGAGAGGAGATGGTAAGGCAGGAACAAAACTCCTCCAAAAGGGCAGTATCAGGATGCCCCAGGATAACGCTAAATACTACTAATAGGGATTGAACCAGGAAGGAGTCCTGCAGGCTGAGGAGGGGTGAGAAGTGTGGAATACATAAAACGAATAATACAATTAAGACATTGGGAATAATTGACTATTTATTGGGATATATAATGAAAATTGATTTTAATTTGTGTCCCAAATATTTTTTATTGAGAGACATACGGTGGGTATTGGAGTCATAAAAGAAAGCAATATCATTATGTAGTAAACACTCTTTATTGATTTTTACATTTACCTTATCCCCCAAAAGAAATAGTAAAAAATGTAAATGTGTCTATTGAATGGAGAGTATATATATTTACCTTAGAATTATAAAATTGGAGGTTTAGAAGATAAGCAGGGGAGTGCAAGGGGATTAAAAAAGTGAACAGAATGATGGAAGATCAAATATCTTCTATGTTACATAGTAAGAGTTAAGACACGCTATTTATGGCAAATGGCCAGAAAACAGAGGTTTAAGAAAGTCTTCTGAAGTAGATGAAAAAGAAAGGTGTACAGGTATCAAATATGAGCCTGTTACTTTCCTATCAGAAGATGAAATCAGCAGAAAATATCTACATTTTGTGAATTAAGAAAAAGTGTTATAAAAAATTAGAAATTGAGGTATAAACCACTGGAACTAAAACCAGAAAACAGCAAGAGCATTTGCTTCAGGAATAACAGAAGTGTTGATAGGTGGCAAGACTTTTTTAAAATGAAATAATGTATCTTTGATAAAAATAAAAGCAACTAATTTAAAGAAAAATAAAGACCAGAGAGAAGTTTGTATGTGCCAACAAATAAACATCTTTTTCATTCTTTTCATTATCTAACATATTAACTTTGTGATTTAAAATTTTTTTTTTGGTATGTTTCAAATGCAAAGACTTCATCTCATTAAAAGCAATGTAGTTATGTCCTTTAATTTCTAACAGTTTGGATGGAGCAGATGTATTCTCTCATCTGCAAAATTAATCCAGATCCAACAAAAATGTTTTTAAATCATGTTTTTTCTCCTCTTATTTTAAAAGAATCAGATTTGCATTATCTTTTTATGTTTATGAAATTCTTTAAAAATACCTTCACAATACATTTATTTGCTAGGCAAGAATGAGAGATCTAGTTGTGAAAGATAAAATGATATGTCTTGGTCATATGATTATCCAGTGGTAAGTCATAATAACTCATGTCTTTTTGACTCTTGGTCCCAGAAACTATTGTCTATACTTCTGTTTAGTTGTGTATAGCATCCTGCACATTCTTTCAGAAGCTTGTGATTTCAGTAACACTAAAACTTCTCATTCAAATGGTACAAATATTCAGTTTTAAGACAAATAAGCTCTGGGGATCTAATGTACCAACAGCTAACAACTCTGTATTGTTTACTTGAAATTTGCTAATACAAATTTGCTTAAGTGCCCCTGACCCAACTAATACATAAATTATGCCTAGTGAAGGATGTGATAATTGATTTGATTTTGGTAATCATTATACAATGTGTAAATATATCCAATCATCACATTTTTACATTTGAATATATATAATTGTTTCCAAATAACCTCAATAAAACTGGGGTAAAAACTATGTTGTGGTTTCTCTTGATACAAGAGAAAGTAAATAATACAACTTCTTGTCTGCACCCATACATTGTATAAAATATCCTTTCTGATTGCAAACAAGAAGGATTTCTTTAAATATTCAGTTTGAATCCTAAAAATTAGGCATATTTACGTGCTCAAGGGAAAAACTGAGTCAGCTGTAAATCAGAAACTTGAACATGGCTTCTTTCTGAGTCCGTTTATATTCTGTTCTTCATCATGCAGTGGAAAAAAGAGGAACAAAGCCCGAAGAAAGAGGATAAAAAACTTTTTTCATGCTGCAATCACATAAAAGGAAATGTAAATAATGACTGTATGTGTTTGCTTTTCATTTTGCTTTTGATAAATTAGGTAGGTATAAATCTTGAAGTATAAAAATAGGAAAAGGTAAATTTAGACTAGTGTAATGATAGCAATTTAAAAAGTGGCAGACATGAAATAAATGTTGTTAACTATTGCTCTCAACACCATTGCATCGCTACTCTTTGTATATGAAGATATCATTGCTTCCTTGTGATCTTGGTTCTGAAGTTCCATGCATCAGTAATAAATCTGCTCTGTGATGTATATAACATATTAAAGTTTAGTAGAACTCAATGGATACTGATTATGTATAATACAAATTTCATAGTAAATACCTTTCCTATTTTTAACAGAATTCTCAATTTTCAATTTTCTTTAGCCTTGAATTCCATATTTGTTGATGAATTAATTTGAAAACTCTGATAAATAATATTTAATCTATATATGATGCTTTATTTAAAGTAAATTAAAGTTCTATAACAGTGAAAATAGAATGGATGACAAGGACTACTAATGTTATCATTTAAAAATTATATTCCATTTTAAAGATTAAAATGCCATGTGAAATATGTAACCTCCTTTTTTGGACAGAAAATCATTTGTTGAATTATCATTGAGATATATAAACAAAAGAAGAGGGATTAGATCTTATACAGATAGGAGACAGAGAATAAAAGAGCCAAAAATAAATAAGTATATAAAGAAATAGGGGTATATATGGAAAACATTCAGATGTTTATTGTTTTCTTCCACTGTAAACACCATAATCCCTATCTACATTAATTACATGAAGTTTCCCCCAAAAATCATAACCATTGTGTGTGTTAAAACTACTCTTCTTCGTCAGACTGCTGCTTACACTAGCTATAGCAATTCTGAGTAAGTGAAACTGGAAAGAAGAGAAAATAATACTCCTTTTTGTACTGGAAGATAGTTAAAGTAGCTCTTTTCTTTTTTGATACTGACATCTATTGGAAAAATGGAAGAATATATTGATATGTTTGCTTTTTGAAAGCAAATAAAAGCTAATTAGATGTAAAACCCAAATTTAAATAAAAAATTATGAATGTATAGTACATTAACCACTTCAATAGCACCATTATCTAACTGCTTGAAAACATAGATAAGTTTTTAATCCTGTAAATCTTTTTAAATTCAGTAGTTGTTATTGCAAATACAATGATACATCCTTTAAAACTCATTCATTCTATATAGGATTTATGATTCAAACTATTGAACATTAAATAGTAAAAGAAAGGAATAAAGTTTGGCTTATATTCAAGTTTTGTCTATAGGCTCTCTGAATATTTTTTATCATTTGGATTGATGATACATAAAGAAAATATGCTTTCTAAAATAATTTAATTCAATCTGTGAATGTCCTTTCCATAGAAAATTTTTTTGGAATGTATTAACTAGTTTTTGTTTTTCTAAATTTATTTAAAATATGTGTGCTCAGTAAGGCATGGATGCTTACTATGTAACTACTACTGTATTATGTCTTTAAGTAGATCTGGGAGTGCTTGGTCTACACAGGGTGTTTTGTGCCTAAATGACCTCTCATGCATTTCTATGGGAATATAGAGAAGACAGTTCTGAGGAACCACTCCTATCTGGTAAAACAGCCTGTAAAGTACACATTTTGTCTACACTGAGCTGGGTTGGAGAGCTTACCAAGGAGTCCATCTTTTTCTTTGAGCTTTTTCCAATATGATAAAATCAAGCATGTGATAAAGAAAAGTCTCTTTCTTAAAATTTAATTTATTTTTATTCTCTATTAGAAATTATACATTAAAAATTACAAAAGCAATATATGATTACATTACAAATGCATATAGTACATGCAGATCAAAAAGTGATCATTCCTCCCCTAATACCATGACTCCTCATCTCCCAGGTAAAACGGTTAACTTTAGTTTTCTAGACTTTATGTATTTACATATCTGTGGATGTGTATACACAAAAGGTACGGTGCATGTTTCTCTTATTTCTAATTATATCTAATTTGCACATCTACATATTTGGGGGATATATTAGTTTTAGAAATTCAAGAAATACATTGAAGTACCAAAAAATATAAAAAAGAAATTACCAAGTCCCCAAATGCTACCATCAAGAAACATTTGCTCCCAATATTTTACAAACATCATCTCAGGCTTTTCATATCTCTAAACAGAAATAAAAGAGAAACATAAAATGGGATCATATACTTCATGTCATCTGGAAGCTTAAAATGTATTAAAGATAGCATGAAATTTGTAAAATTTTTAAAAATTGAAATAAAATAAAAGGGATCACTGAGTTTTAAATGTTTCTTTACCTAAAACATATTATTTCCTAAAAATTAGATCCCACTAAACATAAGAGAAAAAAATAGAAAGAAAATGTGAGAGAAATATGAAAAAACATAACTTTTCTTTAAACGAAATTTTCAAATTTATATCTATTGGCTCTTTGATATGTAAAATAAGGAAATTTGTAAGCTTAAACTCCAAACTTCCTTTTTATTCCTTAACCCATTTTCTATTAACCATATAAATGGTATATGGTCATGATTCTATAATGCATAGAACTACAATGTAGTAGTTTTTATCCGTACCTATTTTATATTTCATTTGTAGATTTTTATTTTATTGTCTTCACATTTCTTTGCCCTGTTAATTTGTAGTTTCATTCTGAATCTCATGGTGATGATCGAGGGACCAGATATACAATTTAATTTTGACTTGTGTTAAAGGAGCTAGATCTTGTTCATACTGTTTAAGAAATCAGTGTGACTTTAAAATGAATCAATGCTATATAAAATGCCAAGCAGTAACAATTTAGTCCACAAAAGTAAATGACATTTTATCCCTTCCTATCAAATCAGATACACCACGCTGTTCCTTTGAGTTTTGTTTTGTTTTCAAGAAATAGGAATGTCCTTTGAATTAGTTTCTTTGCATGCCCTTGGGCCTTCTGTAGTGATACAAGTAAATAAATTTACTTCAGTAAATGTATTCAATAGATTTGCTTCAATAAATATATTCAGTAGATTAACTTAACATATTTACTTTTCAATAAGGAAAATAGATTCAGTAAAAAGTATAGAGGAAAAAAGCTATAAAGAAATATTTTATGTATTAAGTAGATGTAATGAGATATAATTATTTGAGAAGACCCTATCTTTGAGATTTGCTTCCCAACTAAGTTATTTGTGCCTATCACTTGTGATGGTAAGATTTTTCAGATATAAAATATTTGCTGGGTAGTTTCTATGCATGAATGAAAATGAGGCGAATGAAAGAGAGTGCCACCCTTTTCCTTGAGCTCTCCCCACACAGTCTCCACAACGCTTGACTCTGTTCTTTACTTCACACTTCACCTGTGTGTTCCTCTTCACCAATTCTGGATTCTAGATAAGTATAATTCTTCCTCACAGCTCTGGAGCAACAGAGAAGTTTTATTGCTGAGTCCTCAAAATCCACTGGGACTGGAGTTTGAGGAACTCTTCTGGGTCTCTCTCATTGGAACTTTCAAAAAAAAAGTGTACTCAACCACCAATCAAAGTCTTAGGGAAGCCTGTCAACAAATGTCACTCTTCACTCCAACTAAGTCAGATGGCAGGTTTTCTTTAAGTGTTGATGCTTTAGTCAATCTAGGCATGATCACAGAAACTACCTCACTCTTCTGAAGTCTACAAAATGATTGCTGCAATCCCAGTTGTGGCCCTCTCTATGGGACTGGAGGTAACTAAATACCATCTTTAACCCTAACCCAGGGATGGCTCTGGAAGAAAGCTGAATTGGAAAGGTATGCTTTACACTCAACTTATTTAAATGTACTTATTGAGATTCACTTGATGTCTGGGAATGTATCCTCTATGGTCAGCTCTGTACCTCCGTCTGGAATGTTGGCAATGTTGTACACAAAAGATGGCCACAAACTCTTATTTTATTTTTGTATCTGAGAATGGGACACCCTCAGGGATACAGTGAAGACTAACTACAAACAATTAACTTCCAAATGTAATCTGCAGCTTCTGCTCTAAGTCTTGCTGTGGTAAACAAAACATTCTAGCATGTCTTTGTGTGGGAACCTAAAAAAACGAGCCCATCACTGTCTCATTGAATTGTGATTATGAATTTTAGATCTGTGGTTATCCCAGGCCCTCAATATTTGTCTTGTAAGTGGCCTATAGTGCTGAGCCACAGAGATAGGTATTTAGATATCTGGGTTTCTCCACCTTTGAGATAGTCAATTTCTTCATAATTTCTGTCATTCTTTAAAGTCAGCTTACATTTGTGGCATGAATCTTTCCTCCAAATTTCTCAAGTTTCTTGATATTTATTGCAATGTTTATAATAGAGAGACAAAAGGCATGGTGTTAATGTTAATTAAATGTTAATAAAAGACTGGTTAGAAATAAATTATAAAACACACATGGTGTAGACAGCCAATTAAATAATGATACAAATGCTATAATTTATCACATAGAAAGATACAGTAAATTGTTTAGTGAAATAAAGTGCTGATTAAATATATTACACATCACTAAATGAGGAAAGTAGAAAATTCCCCCATGCAGAATAATTCCAAGTAATTTGTGTTGATATTCTGCTCTCCAGGAGGTAAAGCTTAACTCCTCACAACCCAAATCTAGACCAAATACAGTGACTTCCTTTCAAAAAGTATAGTATGGAAAGGGGAAAGAAGTGTATACTTTATACTGACAGATACTACTGTGGTGGGTGATCAAGGTCAACATCAACAGTGATAAGTCATGTTGACAGTATATACCCTTGATAGAATGTGTGGAAAATGACTCTTTTCCTCTGTGGTCTTCCTCCCGTAAAACATAACCCAAGTCTAAGTATGAGAAGAAAACAAGTCAAATCCAAATATGGTAACATTCTACAAAATACCTAACCAGTACTCTTTAAAACCATGAAGATCTTCAAAACAAGGAAAGTCTCAGACACTATCACAGCCAAGAGGGCCTAAAGAGACAAGTCAGCTACATAGACTGTATCTGTCTGAAATGGGATCCTGGAACAGAAAAAGGACCTGAGGAAAAAACTAAGGTGACATGAATACAGTATGGACTTTAGTTATTAACAATGTGTCTATATTGGTTCATCAATTATGACATCTGTACTCTGCTAATGAAATTAACTTGGAATAGAGTATATGGAAATACTCTATACTATCTTTACAAATTTTCTGTAAATTTAAACTAATTCAAAATTTAAAAATTAAAAAATAAAAATAAATATAAGCCTTTGTTAGTGGAAAGTTCATATAGATGTATGCATGTATATATATAGCAAGACAGCTAGAATGACATTATAATACACTAACCTTGGTTATTCCTTGATTGTGGGTATACTTTCTTTTTGTTTATCTCTTTTTTTCTATGTTAATTATTTCTTGCTTGGGTAATAAAAATAAACTACTGTAAAATTACTTTTCTGTCTCCTTTTATACATCTCATTTCAACTATTAAATACAAGCTACAGAAATAACACATAATAAAGAAATGTATTTTCTGGAAAATCAAGAGATCCAGAGGTAAGGTCGATACTCTGATGCAAAAGTCAGAGCTCTGGAAACGTCTCTCTCTTTCAGCTCCTGGCCTTCAGCATGACAATTTTGTCTTCAAGTTTGCTCAAACCTGGTCAGAAAATAGATGTCAGCATTAATTACATGGCAACAAGCTTTCTTGTTTATATCCATGGAAGAGGAGAAAACATCTACTCCAATCTTCCTACAAGATTTGAGTCAACACAGGTGACTGTACCCACCCTTAACTAGTCACAGTTACCATCATATATTACAAATGTTCACTGGCTTAAGCCAAATTCTCTGAACCAGTCACTGTTAATGGAGTAGAGAGTTACAGGTAAGGCCTAATCAAATCCATATAGAACCAGAAATAGAGTCACCTTCCCCTGATACATGGGTTACCTGAAGAAGACTGAAATAAACTCCTTCATTGACTTCTTAATTGTCTGCAGATAGGACATGGGCAGTCACATTACTGACTCCAACTGTTCTAAGTAAAGTGTAAGAAAAGACACCAACTGGCCGGTGGGGTGTCTCACGCCTATAATCCCAGGACTTTGGAAGGCTGAGGCAGGTGGATCACTTGAGGTCAAGAGTTTAACACTGGCCTGGCCAAAATGGTGAAACCCCATCTCTACTAAAATTACAAAAATTAGCCAGGTGTGGTGGTGGATTCTTGTAATCTCAGCTATGTGGGAAGCTGAGGCAGGATAATTGCTTGAACTCAGGAGGTGGAGGTTGCGGTGAGCCAAGATCGCAGCACTGCAATCCAGTCTGGGTGTGACAGAGTGAGACTCTGTCTCAAAAAAAAAAAAAAAAAAGAGAGAAGAAAAGAAAAAGACAACAATTGCCCCGCAAATTACCTATGATTCAATATCTTAATTCAGTCAAATTGAGAAATATGAACTAATGGTGTAATCAGCAATCGGTATATCAGAGGCAGATTCACACTCATTTGTTTACATATTGTCTGTGGCTGGTTTCATATTGCACGATGGCAGAATTGAGTAGTTATATCATGCTACCTGGCTTGAAAGGACCAGGCTTGCAAAGCCACCTGGCTTGCAAAGCCAAAAGTATGTTCTGGTCAGCCCTTTATAGGGACAGTTTGCCAACCCCTGACCTAAAGTCAATCAGGGACTTTGCTCTCCCTTGCTTAGTGAAGTTCAGCAGTCCTCCTGCTCATTTGTCACTTTACTGAGGTCTCTCCACCCCATCAACTAATGCTCATCTGGTTATCCACCTGGGACCAATAATAGATAAATGGGATTTGCCCCTAGGACAACTCTCCCAGAAGGCTCTGAACAAGGTCAAAACATTAATCCAACTTCAAGGCTGAAGTTCCATTGTTCGTTCCGAGTGACTTCCAACTATGTTTATCCATAGAGCCTATCAGAATTTCTGCAATAAGAGTGGCACTAGGAATTCATAATGAAGGCATCCCCAATTGCCAGCTTTATTCTAAGTGTCTTTGTTTCACATCCAGCATTATTGAAGGCATCTTCATTCTGTTGTTTTTTGTCATATGTTTTGACACCCCAAAAACTGCATTGAGTGTGGGCTCCATCTAGTGACAGAGCGTGCATACTTCCTTTTCATTCTGAGTCTGAGGAACTATTTCTATTGTCTCATGAAAATGCCTAGGCTTAAAAATAGCCTGCCTCCTAAGAAAAGAATCTTTCTTTCTCATATGTAATTAGCCAGTGCAGAACCAAATGAAGACCAGGTGCTAGCGATGATACACAGGTCTGTGGACAAGCTCTTGAATTCAAGGTCAGCCTCCCCACAATTCCCTTCTTAGCTGTGGATGCATGATAATATTTTGGGCAGCACATGCTGGCTAAGCAGGTGGTGCCCTAAAATGTTGGAGGTCAGGGCTTCATGAATGCTTTTGAAACAGGAAACATTGATCTAACTATTAATGTATTACAGGGCTATAAAGCCGCACCCTTTTTATTTATTTATTTCTCATTGCCTTTTCTGATTCCTTACTTCTCTTGCACTAACTTATTAGGGCTTGAGACCTACTACCAGCATAGGCTGGCGATCTCCTCTCCCTTCAGCAGGTGTACTAGGCATAGTTAAAAATTAAAATCAAACTGAGCATATGTGCCCTGAGGCTGCCTGTGCTGGCTAATGACCTATAACTTTACTGAGGCCAGTGCAGCTGGTATTAACTGGTCACACCCTGTGCAATCAGAATCTGCAATAAATGTCTGTGTGGTTAACAGGTCATTCAAGGCCTGTGAGCTTGTATGTTTGCTGAGATATATTTAGCCTCTGCACCATTGCTAGGATCAGCTTTGATTCTTGTGTGTTCATCGAGGTCTAGCATTTCTATACAGACAGCTCATTGCCTGTAGATAAGATCACTGTGTCCTGCCATGAATGATGATGTCTATATCCCATATTTATTAAGGTTCAGAAGTGTTCCTTGAGGACAGAGCATTCAAAAATTAAATCACACTTTCATTTCCAGAACATCTTCCAAAAGTGCAGGATTTGGAATTTTAAATGTTTACTGCCATACAGCTAAAAGACAGGTTGATGATGCCAAAGCACTGATAGGTGTAAATGTCTAGCTTGAGTTGACCTCAGAGAGGCTTCTAAAGTGGTTGAAAAGCTTTCAGAATCGTAATCTTCACCCTGCAATTTTAGATAGATGTGAACTTTTGGTTTTCAGTCTGAGAACCTAGCAAATGGCTAAAATGTGCTAAAATTGTCTTAAAAAATGTTCCATGATATTTTTTTCTTTCCTTTTAGTGTTTGTAGGTTGTAATTGCCAAAGCAGTATAACATAGTCACCCAGTTTTTTTGTTGCAGTCTACTCTTTAGTGTCTCTTGCAGAATGTTACTTGTGATGTCCCTACTTGTTATTATTGAATATAAGTCTCTTCATAATCCTTTTGAACAAATAAACTCTGAAAGAAACTATTTCTTAATTTTAGAGATATTAAATAACCAGCTTAATTTAAAAAGCAATGTTTGAAATAATATTTTATGAGTTGTTTACTTATCACCAATGACTTATATTTGGGCACATATGTGTGCACAATAAGCTGAGGTACCACTCATTAAAAATAGTGAGGGGGATACTTTGTAGATTGAAGGTAAATGAACTTGGGTGCCAATCTCAGCAGTTTTTTTACAGGCCTCTCACAAATCTATGAGGCATGCAGTGATAATTCTTAGTACAAGCAATCAAGGTTATTTCAGCAAACAGCTGAAACCAAAATTTATCAATCATTATTTCTAAGTACTGTTTTTCAAACTCTCCGCAGAATATTTTTTAGTGTATTCCAGTGAAATAGATTTTCAATATTTGTGGACATTATTTTAATCTCTATAAAATGCTGGTTGCTATAAAATTTCATGATTTATGGTGTTATTTTGAATCTAAGATATTTTTTAGAACTTACTGATAAAATTTAGAATGTCAATTTAGATTATTAGAACTTTCCCAATGTGGGAAAAAATAAAAATAGAATCACTGTCTATTATCTTTTCTCCGACTATCTACTGGACTTTCTACTGAATGGATAAGAGCCCTTTTAAATTCAGCATTTCTCAAACTGAGCACCTGACCTCCTTCTTACACCCCTAATCTTGCTCCATCCAAAGACTTCTCTATCTCAGTTGTCAGAAATGCTGAAATTCTACTTTCTCAAGCCAAAAGCTTGGATCATCCTGGACTCCTCTACTTCTTGTACTCCCCACACTGAATTCATTAGGAAATCCTATTGATGTTACACTAAAAACATATGAAGAATGTGACCACTTATCACCTTCACTGCTTTTACTCCCATCCCGCTTCTTACTGCATGACTGCAGTAGCCTTCTAACTGGTTTCTCCACTTTTCCTGGCTTTCCCTTAAATAGTCTTCTTAATACAGCACCTGGAATGATAACTTTTCTTAAAACATAAGATGGATCCTATTCCTACTCTTTTTTAAACCTACAAACAGCTCAGCAGTTTACTGAGAATAAAAGTCAAAGTTCTTACAGTGTCCAAAGGGACATTGTATGATGGATGCCTTCTTCCTTTCTGACTCCTCTTTTACTACTCTCTCCCTCCCCACTCTGGTCTCTTGACACCAGCATATTTGCTGTCCCTTGAATACACCATACACCCAGCTGCCCTGGGGCTTTGCGCTCACTGCTCCCTCCACCTGCGTGGTCTTTCCCAACATGTCAGGATGGCTCCCTCTTCATTCATCTCAAGTCTTTGCTCAAGCATCCTTCTGGTGATTCCTGTTAATAGAGCAACCTGCTCTCCTCTTGTCACTCAGCACCACCGATCCTTCTTATCTGGCTCTACTTCATCTCTTTTTCCTCTCACATCTCTAGTATCCATGTAATAGCCTTATTTGTTATGTTTATTACTATCTGTCACTTCCTATAAGAATGTATACAAGGCCTGGGGTCATTGTCTGTTTTGTTACCAATGTATCATGCTCAACACATGGTAGATACACAATTATTGAACAAATGAATGATATAAGTAATATTTCATATGAATATTTACATAGTTATATACATACCTATAAATCACTTAAGGTATACTTAAAATTATCTTGTATGAGTACACAATAAATTCTTCTATTAATTCCTTACTATGGAGCAATAATATTCTTTAGGTTCCCATTATTTTAATCTTTAATGAACAAGCATGTAAGTAAATATTTTTATACTTTCTCATTTATAGAAAAAGTACCTTGGGTAGTTTTACAATGTCCCAATTAACCATGTATTATATCCCATTTTAAGAAATTAAATTATATGTCATATTGATTTAAGTAACATAACAGAAAAAAAAATTGTACTAGACTAGGAACAGTAAAACTTTTCAGATATGCTACTCTTTACTTCTGGGTAAGTTATTTAAAATTCTTGAGCTTGTTTTCCTCAACTTTTAGAATAATATACACTTTATTTATCATCTATGTCATTTGTTTATAGGGTTAAATACAATAACATAAGGGTGATTATTTTAGGAACTGTAAGACTCTATTGAAGTGTAGTTTTACCATATTAAGTTACCCTCAGACTCTGAGCTGTAATTATCCTTCAGACTGTTATCTTTTATGCTAACTTTCAGAAATATTTAATGTTTATAGATTCAGGGAGTATATGTGCAGGTATGTTACATGAATATACTGCATGATGGTCAGGTTTGGGCTTCTAGTGTACCCATCACCTGAATAGTGAACACTGTACCCAATTGGAAATTTTTCCACTCTTATTCTCTTCCTCCCTGCCCACTTTTAGCATCCCTAGTGTCTATTATTTTCTTTGGTGTGTCCATGTATACACACAGTTTAGCTCCCCCCATAAGTGAGAATGCGTGATATTTGTCTATATCTTGAATTATTTCACTTGGAATAATGGCCTCCTGTTCCATCCATGTATCTGAGAAAGACATGATTTATTCTTTTCATGACCATGTAGTATTCCATAGTGTATGCATACCATATTTTCTCTATCCAATAATCTGTTGATGAACTCTTAGGTTGATTACATGACCTTGCTCTTGTGAATAGTGCTGTGATACACATATTAGTGCAGGTGATTTTTTGATATAACAATTTTTTTCTATGGATAGATATCCAGTAGTGGGATAGCTGAGTTGAATGGTAGTTATATTTTTAGTTCTTTAAGAAATGTACATACTGTTTTCCATAGAGGTTGTATTTTACATTTCCACTAACAGTGAATAAGCATTACCTTTTCTCTGCATCCTTGCTAATATTTGTTGTTTTTTGACTTTTTAATAAAAATCGTTCTGACTGGTGTGGGATAGTATCTCACTGTGGTTTTAAGTTTGCATTTCTCTGACAATTAGTGAGGATTAGCATGTTTTCATGTGTTTGTTGACTACTTGTATGTCTTCCTTTAAGAAATGTCTGTTCATGTCCTTTGCCTACTTTTTAATGGGGTGTTTTTGGCTTGTTGAGTTTTTTGAGCTACTTATAGATTCTGAATATGGATGCATAGTTTGCAAATATTTTCTCCCATTCTGTGGGTTATCTGTATACTCTGTTGACTATGTATTTTGCTATGTCTAAGCTCTTTAGTTTAATTAAGTCCCATTTGTCTATTTTTGTTTTTGTTGCATTTGCTTTGGGGATTTTAGTCATGATTATTTAGCTAGGCCAATGTTTACATAATGTTTCCTAGGTTTTCTTCTAGGATTTTTGCAGTTTCAGTTCTTACATTTAAGTCTCCACTCCATCTGAGTTAATTTTTGTATATGGTGAGAGATAGGGGTAAAGTTCATTCTGCATATGACTATCCCATTTTTTCAGCACCATTCATTGAATAGAATGTTCTTTCTAAATAGATGTTACAAATAAATGGGAAAATATCCCATGGTCATGCATTACAAGAATCAACATAGTTAAAATGACCATAGAGCCCAAAGTGATCTACAGATTAAATAAAATTATCATATTACCAATGACATTTTTCACAAAATTAAAAAAAAAAATCTTCTACATTTATATGGTACCAAAAACAACCCAAATAGTCAAAGGCAATCTTAAGCAAAAGAATAAAGCTGGAGGTATCACTTTATTTTACGTCAGGTTCTTCTATGTTAACATTTGTAGTAACAGAGAAAGAGACAGTGATTACCTTTTATTACTTCTTTTATTATTTTATTATTACTATTTTCTGAGACAGCATTTTAGTCTGTTGTCTAGGCTGGAGTACAGTGGTGCTATTACAGCTCAATGTAGCCTCAAGCTCCTGGGCTCTGGTGATCCTCCCACTTCAGCCTCCTGGGTTGCTGGGACTATAAGTGCATGCCACCGTGCCCAGCTAATTATTTGCCTTTGTTGTAGAGATGGGTTTCCACCATGTTTCCCAGGCTGTTCTCGAACTCCTGAGCTCAAGCAAGTCACCTGTCTCGGCCTTCCAAAATGCTGGGATTACAGGCATGAACTACCATGCCTGGTCACTTTGATTATTTCTAATCACCCCATTCTAAAATGGCATAGAAAACCTATGATAAGATTTGATCCTACAGAAACCTACCTTGAGTTGTAAACTATTTGCAAATTATTAAAGTTGTATTAGTCTGTTTTCACACTGCTATAAATATACTACCTGAGACTGAGTAAATTATAAAGGAAAGTGGTTTAGTTGAATCACAGTTCTGCATGGCTAGGGAGGCCTCAGGAAACTTAGAATTATGGCAGAAGGTGAAAGAGAAGCAAGGCAGGTCTTACATGGCAGCAGGAGAGAGAGCTAGCACAGGACAAACTTCCATTTTTAAAACCATCAGATCTCAAGAGAACTCACTCACTATCATGAGAACAGTATGGGGGAACCATCCCCATGATCCAATCACCTCCCACCAGGTCCCTTTCTCAACATGTGGGGATTACAATTTGAGATGAGATTTGGGTGAGGACACTGAGACAAATCATATTGTCTTATTGAATTGAAACTATCTGAAACGAACCTTCTGAGGCAAACAATTATCTTCATGAAGACAAGAACAATGTCTTGGTCATCTGTGCAGCCCACATACTAACAGGGTGCCAGACACATGGTAGATATGTTACTCAGGGTTCTCCAGAGAAACAGAATCAAGAGAGTGTATGTGTGTGGAGGGGTATACATGTATGTGATTACATATGTGTATACATACACACACGCATACACATATACATATACATATATGGCATTAACCCTTACATGGATTATAGATGGTATATATATGCATGGATATAGAGATATATATGGATTATATATGGATACATATATGTATATATACACATATATATAAAATCCACGTGTATATATATATTAACTCATACAGATTATATTAAGGTTACATATATCAAGGTTACATATATGGATTATATATGAGTTAATACTTGTGTATGACATATGTGTATATGCATACAAGCATATACATATATGTGAATATGTATGTGTGTGTGTCTGTGTGTGTGTGTATAGAGAGAGAGAGTGAGCAAGATTTATTTTAAGTAAGATGCATGGATGAGTTGATATTGCAGGTTGAGTCTAAAGGCCATCTGCAGGCAGAATTTGCTTTCTTGGGAAACATTTGTCTTTTTTCTTGCAAAGCTTTCAACTGATTAGATGTGGCCCACCTGCCACATCTATGGAGGGTAATTGGCTTCATTCAAAGTGTACTGATTTAAATAGGAATCTAACAGTTTGGATGTGTCCCTCAAAAGCATTTGTTGGAATCTTAATCTCCAGTGCAACAGTGTTGGGATGTGGGGCCTAATGAGAGGTGATTAGGCTATGAGGGCTCTGCCCTCATTAATGGATTAATGCCATTATGACAGGAGTGGATTCATTATTGTGCAAGTGGGTTCCTATAAAACGATGAGTTTCATTCTGTTTTCCATCTGTCTTTCACTCTTTTGCCCTTCTGCCTTTATCCATGAGGTGATGTAGCATGAAGCCCCTTATCAGATGCTTGCATTTTTATCTTGTACTTCCCTCCTCCAGAACTGTGGGAAATAAATTTTTGTTCACTGTAAATTACTCAGCCTCATGCACTCTTTTATAGCAGCACAGAGTGCATTAAGATAAATCTTATCTAAAAAATACTTTCACAATAATAACCATACTAGTATTTGACCAAATACCTGCGTTCCATGGCCTAACCTATTTGACACATGAAATTAACCATTAAAGCAGGTGACTAATAAATATTTTTGAATGACCATGCTGGATAATAATAAATATATTTGCATTACTGTTTATTTCCATAAGGAATCTATGGTAGTTTATTAATTTTTCAGATATGTTAAATTACATCCTTTCGAGTTTTGTTATTTCATATGTATACATTTAGGTAGATCAGATTTACAGATAAATAGATGAATGGAAATAAAAGATGGACAAATGGTATATAGACAGATAGACCCAGATAATGCAAATATACAGTTCTCGTTAATAATATTTTGAGAATGTTAAACCATTACAGATTTGTATTTTATAGTTTTTAATACTTCTTTGTATCAGACACAGGCCTGACAAAATTTACTATCAAGGTTACTATAAACTGAGATGAACACAATTAAGAATTTGTCATAAGTGAAATCCCTGCCATTGAGAAAGGGAGAAATCCTTCTGACCCTTGTGTGGTAGATGAAGAAGAAGGAAATAGTAGTGACTGAAAGTCAGGTGTTAATGTTAAAATTCCTGCTTCTCACTGTTCCCTGATCAATCCCGTTGAAGTTTAAGGGTGCTGTGAAAATATCAACGTACGTGAGAAGTCCTCTTCATTTGGCATGAGATTACCTGTATGTTTCCAACAGAACTTTGGGATTTGGCTCAGCTTCATTATCTAATATAGTGCAAAAGTGATAAATCAGCACTTACCAAGGGTGGTGAGTGGATAAATAAAAGTGAAGGAGCATCTTTAGCTTCCAGTGCCCAGTAGGCAAAAAACAAGTTTACACATGTCCCGGGAGAGAAATACATCGGACCTGAGAATGTTGGAGGAATGATACAGGTGTAGGGATCACAAGAAGAGACCACACAATATGCAGGACCTTTGTCACTAGAAGCAAATGAATGGATACATTGGACCTTAATGATGAGGGTCAGATGCATTGTGAGAATCACATGTAGAAAATCTTATTTATAGTATGCTTTGACATTTTTTTTTTTCTGAGAATTCACAAATTAGCAAAGTTGACGCAACTGGAATATCTTTGAAAGTATTATCCTGTCCCGTTTGCAGTCTGTTAGTATTCTCTCTATGTATTGGGACAGTGGGACAGCGTCATGCCTCAGATTGATGTTGGTACAGATACTTTCAGTTGCTTACTCCTTTAAAGCTTTCTTGCTTAGTTCCTGTTTTCCCCAGGAAAGGCAATGACATAATTATTTTTTAAATGTGCCTTCTAACTGAGAATGGGCCTGGGGAGAAAGTAGTAACCCTGTGTCCTTTTCCAGTCCTGGACTCATGCCCTAGGAGCATGCAGTGAGAAGAAACAGAAGAACTGAAATCTCAGCAGAAGAATTAAAAACAAAGCAATCAATCGCTGCACTGTCTTTTACCACTTCTGTAGAGCTTAAAGATTTTTATCAGACTAGAACCTTGAGATATTTTGAAAAGTTTATTTCAACCAAGGTCTGCAAAATTTGCTCATCATAAATAGGTTTATCACATTTCCCAATTCTCTTGAATAACTAAAAATATGTTTTTAAGATGTATCTCAAGTTTTTCTTCTTTCATTTTGCACAATCAGTTATTATTGAGGGGCCTGTACTTTTGTGGTAACACATGGGGTGTTATTTGGAATAAAATACAAGGAAAATATAATCAAGAAACTATTTTGTTTCTTGATTATCTTGCTTCTTGATATATTATAAGAAACTAATATGTGTATAAGAGATATACACATATTAGTTGCTTATGAGAATGTAGTTTTATCTACCCTTCATCCCCACCCCAAAAATAGCAACATGCAGTCCAATTCTGGATACTTGCCTTTGCTCAACATTTTGTATTTTTTTTTAAGGACTAAATAAAATTTACTTGCAGCCTTGATTTTTATATTTATTTTTTTTTAGGAGTCCACATCGATTAAAACACCGTCCTAAGTCCTGACATTTATTATGCAATTTATTTCCCCCTAGAAAGAAGATTAAAATTTAATTCAGAGACAGGAAACAAATAAGAGCCAATCAATTATGTGCTGGGGCTTTATAAGCACAGCAGACTGAACGATTCTGCTTTATGAATGGACCTAGTTTGTTGTAAGTTCCCTTTGCCTTTGGGCCTTAATTCTCAGGGGATCACGGGACATATTCATTGGCATGAAACTATTTCCTTTGCAAGAATGCTATTGTGATTCCACAGTAAGACTCATTCATGGGAAAAAACAAAACCTGAAAAACCGAATGAATAATGAACAAAGTTGAGGTGAAACATTTTTGGCTGCTAGGTTTTGTTTTTGTTGACATGATATGTTGTTGTTATTACACCTTTAAAAAGTGTTTCCCTGCAATTGTGCTCCTCACAAATGTAAAGGTTGTTTTTCATTGTTTCTCTTTTAGAATGTGACCACAGAGACTTCCTGAGGTCCTGAAACACCTGTGTCCTATAGCAGTGCTGCTCACACTTGCCTAATGAGAACAATTGCCAAGGGAGGTTGCTAGAATGCATATTCCTGAACCACAATCCAAACGTAGTCACAGGGCCAAGTTCTTCATTAGCCACAGTAATGTATGGTGCCTAGGGTCCATGGTACTTTTAGGGATCTAAAAAAAATGTACTAATTTCTTTTGAAATCTGAAGAAAAAATATAATCCATCCTCAATTATATTTGTCTTTATATCAATACAGTCATAAAATATAATATTTAATAATTTTATGGATAAAAGAGTCTATTGAATATAATAGTGCCTAGAGCCCCTGAAAATAAAAATGGGATCCTGCCTAGCAACCAGAATATTCAAGGCAAGAGCCCCAGAATCTGCATTTCAACTAGTACTCACAAGGAAGTTTTTGAAACACTCTTGAGCAGTATTTTTAAAAAGCTACATCCTTTCTGAGTTCAGTCAGGTTTCAATCAGAGAAATGGAATTATTGCAAGTATTACAGATGGAATTTATCAGAGGAGTTAGACCTTCTGTAATACTTGCAATAATTCCATTTCTCTGATTGAAACCTGACTGAACTCAGAAAGGATGTAGCTTTTTAAAAATACTGCTGAAGTACAGAGAAATAAGGTTGAGAAATAAGATGTGGAGGATTTGAGAAGTCACCAGCAAGCTTGAGCCTGGATGGTAGGTTAGAAGCTTGCAGATAATCTGGAAAGCCAGGCTTGTCCCCCTTTGGAGGTAGGACAAACAAAGTGAAGGTGAATTGGGATAAGTCTCTTCAAGTCTGTTGCCTCTGTGTCTACAGAGATGGGAGTGTGGGATCGGGGTTCACTGTTTATCACCAGGACCTGCAACCTGGCAAAAAGAGAGTGGGACACTGAGTAAGAAATAGCAAAGTAAGCTTGAATGTACCTGCAGATACCTCCAGCTTAGCCAAGTTGACACGTACAAAATGCGGCCTCTTCTTCCCTTCAGATGTTAGATAATTTTTATTTACATAGCACATACTCTGCCCTCGTGGGCTGATCATGGTTGTGTCACTCCGCTCTTTACTCTCCTACCCTCTTACTTACCAGTTGTTGATCTGGGAAGGAATCTTACCGTCCTAAGCCTCATGGTCCTTCCTCATTTGATAATAAAGACAGTAAGAGTGCCTGCTTCAAAGCATTGCTGTGAGAACTGAATCTGATGAACAATGTAGGCTGTTTCTTTGCCAGACTGTCAGGCACATGATAAATGTTTGTTACTAGTGCTATTAATAATAATAAAGCTTTATTAATAATAAACTAGACCACAATTCAAGTGAATTATTGTGATATAACTGTAGAAATAATTCTAAATCTGCAATAAATTACAGTGCTATTTGTTGTCTTAATGGTTTACTAGCCAGAAAAAATAATTAGCCTACTTAAAAGGAATAATAATTAGATGGCTGACTTTTTAGTAGAAACTTTGAAAGCGAATAGAAAACAAGGAAATAATATGTCCAATGTTCTGAAAGAAGATAATTGTAAGATGGAGAGCCAAGATGACTGACTAGATGGAGCTAAGAAGAGTTTTTTCCACTGAGAGAGACTGGGCCATGAAATAGACTGGTGCATCTTTGGAAAGAAGGCATTGAAAGTGGACAGAGGGAGGATACAGACCTCAAGCTGAAAGGGGAGGAAGCTACCAACACTCCATGTGGTTGCTGAGCATGAGGACTTGTTCCTGGCCCTGAGTGGCTCCTAGAGAAGCAATAAATGAAACAAAAGTGGAGTGGCTTACTCTCATCGTTGACCTCCAAGATCATAGCTGCAGGAGATTCCACAGCCCCCATGAACATCTGAGCTGGTAAGAACTCCCTGGGGAGTTGGCAGAGACAGAACTCCAGCCTACAGTGAGCCCAGAGGGTTTGAGTACAGCCAAGGGTGCCCATGTCAAAGACTCTATCTTATATTGGCTGCCGGAACTGGATAGAACAGGGTGTCTTGCCCATGGGAGGGGGCCAGTCTGATCTGAGCACACCCTATCTGCCAGTCTCTCCCAGGGTTATTGCCTAATTACACCTGCTTGCAGCACAGCTTCAGCTTGCCAGCAGCCACTGCCATAGCTCTTTCACTGGCAGATCTTGCCTAAGTACCACAATGCTTTTGCAGATGGACCCCTGCCAGTGCATACCCACCCATAGCCTTTCCCTGCCAGTGTGCACTTGCCTATAGCCTCCCACCACCAACTTGCTGGTGCACATGCACACAAGGACTCCCTGCCACGCTGCTGGTGTGCATGTGCACAAGGGCCCTCCACCACCTCACTGGAGCACTATTACCAGCAGCCCCTATTAAAGTGTAGTTGCCAGTAGCCTGGGAATACCTCAACCCCTCTATCACAGCAGGTTGAAAAGAAATTCCACCTTGAGGGGCCTGAGGACAAAGACAGAGTCCTGGTTACAACCCTCCCAGGGTTAGAGCATGTAGCCCAGGAGTGCTGGGCTGAGCCTTGGCTGCCTGAAAGTATCCAGAAACAAACAAAATAAACTAAAGCCAACTTATTCCACAGTCAAACCTTCAAGGGCATCAAAGAATATAAAAGCAAAATACCCCATACAAAAGACAGCCACTTCAAAAATTAAAGGAACATCGGCCAACACAGATGAGAAACAACCAGTGCAAGAACTCTGGCAAGTCTCAAAGCCAGAGTGTCTTTTTACCTCCAAATAACTGCACTATCTCCCCAGCAATGGTTGTTAACCAGATTGAAATAGATTGAATGACAAACATAGAATTCAGAATCTGCATGGCAAGGAAGTTCATCAAGATATAAAAGAAGGTTGGAGCCCAATCCAAAGAAAACAGTAAAATACTAAAACAGTACAATAGTTGAAAGATGACATAGCCATTTTAATAAAGAGCCAAACTGAATGTCTGGAAGTGAAAAATTCACAACAGGAATTTCAGAATTAAAAAAAAGAAATTTTATAATGCAATTGGAAGTATTAATAATAGAATAGTCCAACCTGAGCAAAGATCTCAGAGCTAGAATACTGCTTCTTTGAATCAACATAGGCAGATAAAAATAAAGAAAATAAAATTTTTTTTAATGCAACAAAACCTCTGGGAAATACGGGATTACGTAAAGAGACCAAAGCTGTGACTCATTGATATTCCTGAAAGACACGGAGAGAGAGCGAGCAACTTGGAAAATATATTTGAGGATACCGTCCATGAAAATTTTCCCAGTCTCTCTAGAGAGGCTGAATACAAATTCAGGAAATTTAGGGAACCTTTTCAAGACGCAATACAATACAACTATCCCCAAGACACATAGTCATCAGATTCTACAAATTAATGTGAAAGAAAAAATCTGAAAGGCAGCTAGAGAAAAGGGGCAGATCACATACAAAGGGAGCCCCATCAGGGTAACAGTTGACTTTTGATCAAAACCCCTAAAAGACAGAACATATTAGAAGCCTATATTCAGCATCCTTAATGAAAAGAAATTCCAACCAAGAATTTCTTATCTGGCCAATCTAAGCTTTATAAGCGAAGGATAAATAAAATCCTTTCATACCAGAAAATGCTAAGGAAATTTGTTACCACCAGACCTGCTTTACAAGATATCCTTAAGGAATTGCTAAACATACAAACAAAAGATTAATACCTGCCAACCGCAGTGGCCTAGTACATAGCTCACTGACACTCTAAAGCAACTATATAATCAAGTCTACATAACAACTAGCTAACAGCACCACCATGTGATCAAATCCTCACATATCAAGATTAACCTTGAATGTATACTGGCTAAATGTACCACTTAAAAGACGGAGTGGAAGTTGGATAAAGAAGCAAGACCCAGCTGAATTCTGTCTTGAAGAGACCCCTCGCAGATGCAAGGACACCCAAAGGCTCAGAGTAAATGGATGGAGAAAGATCTATCAAACAAATGAAAACCAAAAAAGAGTGTTGCTATCCATGAGCATGGGATGTGTTTTCACTTGTTTGTGTTATCTATGATTCCTTTCAGCAGTTTGCTTAGGTATATTCCTAAGTATTTTATTATTATTTTTTGCAACTATTGTAAAAGGGGTTGAGTTCTTGATTTGATTCTCAGTTTGGTCTCTGTTGGTATATAGCAGAGCTACTAATTTGTGTACATTAATTTTCTATTCTGAAACTTTGCTGAATTCATTTACCAGTTCTAGGAGATTTTTTGGATGAGTCTTTAGGGTTTTCTAGGTATATGATCATATCATCAAAAAACAGTAACAGTCTGATTTCCTCTTTACCAATTTGGATGCCTTTGACTTATTTCTCTTGCTTGACTGATCTGGCTAGGATTTCCAGTACTATGTTGAATAGAAGTAGTCAAAGTGAGCATCCTTATGGATGGGTAGAATCAATATTGTAAAAATGACTATATTGCCAAAAGTAATCTACAAATTCAATGTCCATCAAATACCATCATCAAAATAGCACCATTAAAATTTGTATCAAAATACGACCATCATTCTTCACAGAACTAGAAAAAGAATCCTAACATTCATATGGAACCAAAAAAGAGTTTGCAGAGCCAAAAGCAAGACCAAGCCAAAAGAATAAATCTGGAGGCATCACATTACCTGATTTCAAACTATACTATAAGGCCATAGTCACCAAAACAGCATGATTCTGATATAAAAATAGGCACATATGCCAATAAAACAGAATAGAGAACCCAGAAATAAACTCAAATACTTACAGTCAACTCATCTTCAACAAAGCAAACAAAAATACGAAGTGAGGAAAGGACACCCTGTTTCAACGAATGGTGCTGGGATAATTGACAAGCCATATGTAGAAGAATGAAACTGGATCCTTATCTCTTATCTTATACAAAAATCAACTCAAAATGGATCAAAGACTTAAATCTAAGACCCCAAATCCTAAACATTCTGGAAGATAATATTGGAAAAACCCTTCTAGCCTTTGGCTTAAGCAAAGCCTTCATGATCAAAAACACAAAAGCAAACACAACAAAAATAAAGATAAATATATGGAACTTAATTAAACTAAAATGCTCCTGCAAAGGGAAAGAAATAATCATCAGAGTTAACAGATAACTACAGTTTGGGGGAAGATCCTCACAATCTATACATCCAACAAAGGACTAATATCCAGAATCTACAAAGAATTTAAACAAATTGGCAAGAAAAAAAAATCCCATCAAAAACCAAGCTAAGGAAATGAACAGACAATTCTCAAAAGAAGATATACAAGTGGCCAACAAACATATGGGAAAATGCTCGACATCACTAATTATCAGGGAAATCCAAATCAAAACCACATGATACCACCTCACTCCTGCAAGAATGGCCAAAATCAAAAAATAATAGATGTTAGCATGAATGTGGTGAAAAGAGAACACTTTTACACTGTTGGTGAAAATGCAAACTAGTATGACCCCTATGGAAAGCAGTGTAGAGATTCCTTAAAGTACTAAAAGCAGATCTACCAATTGATCTAGCAATCTCACTACTAGCTATTTATCTAGAGAAAAAGAAGTCATTATACAAAAAAGATACTTGCACATACACCTTTATAGCAGCATAGTTTGCAACTGCAAAAATATGGAACCAGCCCAAATGCCCATTAAACAATGAGT
This sequence comes from Macaca nemestrina, assembly GCF_043159975.1. Lineage (NCBI taxonomy): Eukaryota > Metazoa > Chordata > Mammalia > Primates > Cercopithecidae > Macaca > Macaca nemestrina. Next base: position 85,925,352 of record NC_092128.1, on the reverse strand, counting down.
GGATAAAGAAAATGTTGTATATTTATACCATGGAATACTACTCAGCCATAAATAGGAATGAAATAATGGCATTCACAGCAACCTAGATGAAATTGTAGACTATTATTTTAAGTTAAGTAACTCAGGAATGAAAAGTCAAACATCATATATTCTCACTCATAATTGGAAGCTAAGCTATGAGGATGCAAAGGCATATGAATTAAACAATGGACTTTGGAAAGTCAGGTGAAAGTGTGGGAGGGGTTTGGAGGATAAAAGACTACACACTGGGTACAATGTACACTGCTTGGGTGACGGGTGCACCAAAATCTTACATGAACTTATTCATGTAACCAAACATCACTTGTTCCCCAAAAACTTATTGAAATAAAAAATAAATTAAAAAAAACGTTTTACCATTGCATACCTTCATTGCAGCCCTGAACTTCTTACCGTTTAATGCTGCCCAATTCATGAATTTCTATCTGTTCAAATAAACTTATAAAAGTTTTAAAAGAAAACAAAAACAAAACAAAACAAAAGAGCGTTGCTATTTTTATTTGACACAAAACAGACTTTAAACCAACAATGATCAAAAAGGACAAAGAAGGGCATTGTGTTACATAATAACAAAATGTTCAATTCAAAAGATTTAACTATCTTAACTATGTATGTAGCCAACATGGGAGCACCCATATTCACTAAAGAAGTTCTTAGGGACCTACGAAGAGACTTAAATAACTAGACAATATTTGGGAAATTTCAACACCCTGCTACAGAAATTTCAGAATGCAATTGGAAGCACTAGAAACAGAACAGACTAACCTGAAGAAAGAATCTCAGACCTAAAAGACCAGTAACTGTTAGACAGATCACTGAAACAGAAAAGTAACAAAGATGTTAGGGACCTAAAGTTAACACTGACCAAATGGACCTAACAAGTATCTGCAGAATACATCACTCAACAACAACAGAATACACATTCTTCCCACGTGCACACACCACATATTCTGAAATGGACCATATGCTCTGCCATAAAGCAATTCTCAACAGATTTTTAAAAAGATCCAAATCCTACAAATCATACTCTCACACCACAACACAATAAAAATAGAAATCAACACCAGGAATATTTCTCAAAACCATAAAATTACATGGAAATTAAACAAACTGCTTCTGAGTCACTTCTGCATAAACAATTAAATGAAGACAGAAATAAATAATTCTTTAAAACTAATGAAAACAAAGACATAACATACCAGAATCTCTTAGATACTGCAAAAGCAGTGTTAAAAGAAAAGTTTATAGTGCTGAACACCTACAGAAAGAAGTTAGAAAGATCTCAAATCTAACGTCACACCTAGAGGAACTTAGGAAACAAGAGCAAACCAACCCCAAAGCGAGCAGAAAAAGAGAAAACCACAACGAGCGATGAACTGAACACAAATGAGATGCAAAAATCCATACAAAAGATCACTGAAACCAAAAGCTTGTTCTTTGAATGAATAAATAACATGGATTGCCCACTAGCTTGATTAATAAAGAAAAAATAGAGAAGATTCAAATAAACATGATTATAAATGACAATGGAGAAATTATCACTGACCCAACAGGATAAAACAAACAAGCAAACAAAACTTAGAAACTATTGTGAACACTTCTATGTACACGAACTAGAGAACCTATGAGAAATAAATACATTCCCAGAGATATACAACCTCCCAAGACTGAACAAGGAAGAAATTGTAATCCTGAACAGATCAACAACTAATTCTGAAATTGAAATGTACCAACCAGAGAAAGTGCTGGGCCAGAAAGATTCACAGCCAAATTCTACCAGACATATAAAGAAGAACTGGTACCAATACTACCGATATGTTTCAAAAAAAAATCAAGGAGGAGGGATTATCTCCTAATTCATTCTATGAGGCCAGCATCATTCTGATACTAACAAAACCTGGTAGAGACACAAAAGAAAAGAAAACTTCAAGCTGTTATCCCTGATGAACATAGGCACCAAATCCTCAATAAAATAGTAGCAAATCAAATCCAACTGTAAATTAAAAAGCAAATTCACCATGATCAGGTAGGCTTTATTCTTGAGACGCAAGGTTGTTTCAATGTGTGCAAATCAATACATGTGTTTCATCACATAAGCAGAGCTAAAAACAAAAACCACTTGATGATCTCGATAGATGCAGAAAAAGGCTTTCAAAAAAATTCAACATCCTTTTATGTTAAAAACCCTCAACAAACTAGCTATTGAAGGAACATACCTCAAAATAATAAGAGCCACCTATGACAAAACCACAACCAACATCATACTAACTGGCCAAAAGCTGGAAGCATTCCGCCAGAAAACAGGAATAAGACAAGAATGTCCCTTCTCAGCATTCATTCCTATTTATCACAATACTGGAAGTCCTAGCCAGAGCAATCAGGCAAGATAAATAAATAAAAGGCATCCAAATAGGAAGAGAGGAAGGAAAACTATCTCTCTTCACAGATGATATGATTCTGTACCTAGGAAACCTCATAGTCTATCCAAAGGTTCCTATAACTTAAAAACAACTTCAGTAAAGCTTCAGGGTATGAAATAAATATAGAAACATCAATAGCATTTCTATGCTACTTGGACCAATAATGTCTGAGCGGAGGGCCAAATCAAGAATGCAATCCCATTCATAATAACCACAAAAAGAATAAAATACCAAAAAATGCAGCTAACCAGGGAGGTGAAAGATCTAAACCCTAATGAAACAAATCAGACATGACACAAACAAATGGAAACACATTCCATGCCCTAAGATAGGAATAATCAGTTTTGTTAAAATGTCCATGTTGCCTGAAGCAATTTACAGATTCAATGTTATTCCTATCAAATTACCAACATCATTTTTTTTCCACAGAATTAAGAAAAAGTATTCTAAAATACATATAAAACCAAAGAACAGCCCAAATAACCAAAGCAATCCTAAGCAAAAAGAGCAAAGCTGGAGGCATGACACTACCTGTCTCCAAACTATACTACAAGGCTGTAATAACCAAAACAGCATGGTACTGGTACCATGCAGACACATAGACCAATAGAACAGGTTAGAGAACCCAGAAATAAAGCCACACATTTACAACTATCTGATCTTTGACAAAATGGGCAATAGAAAGCAATAGGGGAAAAGACTCCCTAGTCAATAAATGGTATTGTGGTAACTAGCTAAACATATACAGATTAAAACTGGATCCCTTCCTTTTACCATATAATAAAATCAACTCATGATAGATTAAAAGCTTAAATGTAAGACCTAAAACCATAAAAACCCTAGAAGAAAAGCTAGAAAATATTTTTGTGGATGTTGGCCTTGGCAAGGATTTCATGATGAAGTCTCCAAAGGTAATTGCAACAAAAACAAAATAGGTAAGTGGGACCTAATTAAACTAAAGAGCTTCTGCATGCTAAAAGAAATGATCAACAGAGTAAACATACAACCTACAGCATGGGAGAAAATATTAACAAACCATGCATTCAACAAAGGTCCCATATCCAGAATATATGAGGAAGTTAAATCAACGAGCCAAAATAAACGATTTCATTAAAAAAGTGTGCAAAGGACATGAATAGATATTTCTCAAAAAAAGATATATACATGGCAAATGCATATAAAATAATTCTCAACATTACTAATCATTAGGGAAATGCAAATTAAAATTACAACGAGATACTCTCTCACACTGGTTAGAATGGCTATGGTTAAAAAGTCAGAAAATAACAGATATTAGCAAGGTGAGGTTGTGGGGAAAAGGGAATGCTTATATATGTTGCTGAGAATGTTAATTATTTTAGCCACCGTGGACAGCAGTTTGGAGTTTTCTCAAAGAAACAGAACCACCATTTGACCCAGTAATCTAATTCCTGGGTATATACTTCCCAAAATATACATTGTTTTACCAAAAAGACACATCCACTTATATGTTAATCCCAGCACTATTCATAATAGCAAAGACATGGAATCAGCCTAGATACTCATCAACAGTGGATTGGATAAAGAAAATATGGTACATATACACCATGGAATACTATATGCAGCCATAAGAAATGGAATCATGTCATTTGCAACATGGATGCAGCCAGTATCCCAAGCAAATTAATAAAAGAACGGAAAACCAAATAGTGCATGAATTCCCACTTATAGGTGGGAACTAAACCTTGAGTACACATGAATATAAAGAGAGGAACAATGGATACCAGGGCCCACTTGAGGGTGATCCATGGGAGGAGGGTGAGGGTCAAAAAACCATGTACAGGGTACTATGCTCTCTACCTGGGTGATGAAATCACTTGTACACCAAACCCCAGTGGCATACAATTTACCCGTGTAACAAACCTGAACATGAACTCATTGAACCTAAAATAAAAGTTGAAAAAAATAGAAAATAACTGTAAACCTAGAACTCTATGTCCACAAACCTATATTTGAAGAATAAGAGCAAAATACATTTTACTCATAAGAGATTTACCACTAACTAACAAATCTACCCTAACAGAAAATCTAAAATATGTGCTTTAGGCAGAAGGAGAATATTTCCACCACGAAGGGCCAAAATATAAAAAGGAATAGTAAGGCAAATAAGGAAAAAGTTAACTAAGTCTAAATAAATAGTAAGTATTTTAAAAATAAAATTAATACTATTGTAAATGATTCCTTCTGATACACTTTACCACCGCTTTAGTTTGAGCCTCCCCTCTTAAGTGATTGGAAAATATTCCAAAATTGACACCTCAATTTGATGCTATGACAAGCATATTTTATACTGAATAATAGTCAAAATAGTAATGCTCAGGCTAGTACAGGTATAATCTCCAAATCAAGACACGATTTTATGTTTCAGTACTTTTTTTTACCATTACAGTTTTTCAGGGACTTGCCTTTTACAGTCTGTGTACGTCTGACTACGGCAGAGGCTAGTAGGTTTCTCTTAGTATGTATTTTTCCCTCTTTGATAGAGACAGAGTTCCTTATTTTTAACTAGTCACACAGCCACCCAAAATGGAGCCTACATTTTTCAGTCTCCTTGGTAGTTGGTTGTAGCTCTGAAATTTAAGTTCTGGCAAGGAAATCCATTAAAAGATAATGGGTATGATATGGTTTGGCTGTGACCCCACCCAAATCTCATCTTGAATTGTAGCTCCCATAATTCCCGTGTGTCATGGGGTGGGAGGTAATTGAATTGTGGAGGCGGGTCTTTCCTGTGCTGTCCTTGGCATAGTGAATAAGTCTCACAAGATCTAATGGTTTTATAAAGGGGAGATCCCCTGCACGTGCTCTCTCTTGCCTGCCACCATGTACGATGTCCCTTTGCTCATCCTTCATCTTCTGCCATGATTGTGAGGCCTCCCCAGCTGTCTGGAATTGTGGACTTAATTGAGTTCATTAAACCTCTTTCCTTTATAAATTACCCAGTCTTGGGTGTGTCATTATTAGCAGCGTGAGAACAGACTAATACAGGGTACAATTTCTAGGATGTGTATATAAAAGACAGGAGTGTGTTACTGACTGCCCTCCTGCTTCTCTAAGGTTGGGGTGTGGTCCTGAGCCATGCATAAGCCACCTTGGACCCTGAGGAGGAGGCACCCCATAGAAGGCCAAGCAACAAGAGGGGAGAAGCTGGGACTTCAGACACACGCAGAGCACTTTGTTATTCTTTAAGCCATTGTGGGTTTTTTTTTTTTTTTTTTGGTACGTATTTTTTAACATTTTGTGGAATGTATATCCTAAATAATAAAGTGGTTATAAAAAATACATATGTTAATTTATTGGCATACTGAAACTCATTATTGTAAACACTATTTAAATCTTTACATTTCACTGAATATAGTGTTAACTCCTTTTTATGTTGTCAATACTTCACTGATTTTCAGATGCTACTTTATATTTTAGAAGATGATACCACGATCATGAATGCACTAGAGGAATCTGCAGGGAATGTTTTGTGGTGATACTTGCATCTGTGAAGCCCTTGTCCTCCAAAAAGAAAGCATGTACTTTAAAGGTTAAATTCTTGTGCCCTGTTCAAATATACAGGTAACTTTAAGTAATAACAAGAAAAATAGAGAATGCTTGTTGGTTTTAGTTTTAATAAAACTGGAATGGAGACTCAGCTAAGACAACTAACATATATAATTACTTCATTTTAACAAAGAGTACTTTGGTACTTTGACCAAAAAAAGTAGCTGATTGCTTTCTTTGTCTAGACAAAATCACTTTGTAATCTTTGTAGAGCTAGGTCTAGGAAATGATTAAGTTATACAATATTTAAGCCTAGTTTTCATGCAACACTAATAATTCTATCACATTTTTCTTTCTTTCAGTAATTCATTTGGAATTACAATATTTGAGCCCTACATTAAGCCTGGTGTTTCATATATAAATTATTTATATTCTTATTTTAAAAAACCTGTTTCTGAATAAGCTAAATTTACAATAAGAAAATATTAACCTTTCAGAATTGGTTTCCAAGAATCTGAAAATACATACTTCATAACATAAACTTTATTTAATAAGATTAAATGGTTATATTTCAAATATTATAAAAGTATATTAGAATGAATCATGTGGTTATATTAACTGTGCTATAGTAGATTTTTATTTGTTAGCTATATTTTGAGTGAAGGATTAGATCTATGTTTTGTTAGTTTTTAATATTAAAATGCACTGAATAAATCAACTCATTCTATGAATAAAAATTGTTTAATTTTCTTAAGTAAAACGTAATTGCATAAACATTTTAACAATCAAATACCTTCTACTTCATTGCTAACATAAACTTGCCTTTGAGATAATTATAAACAATACTTTAGAGTATATTACACCAAACATTTGAAGATGAAATTAGAGTTTTCTAATTTGTTCTGCTTTGGAAGAAAGTAGATATAGGTTATAGTGTTCAGTTTGTATGGCGTAATTGTGTAATGATGATTACATATCTGTTAAAGAATATCATCAAAAACCTACGAGTAATAACCTTTGTATCTTCTACTGTGGGCATAATGGAGGCTGACATTGTGAAGTTTATGGAAATACGTGAAAGGTGAAAAGTAATTTACTCTAAAATAAGGTAAACATAAAATTTATTTTTCCTTTAAAACACTAGAGTTTAAAGGGTTAAAAATACCAAAAATACAGTAAAAACAATTACCCATAATAGTACTATCTTAAGATAGTCATCATTAATATCTTGATATATTTCTATTCTGTTGTTTACTTTGAACATATAAGCTTACATATCTACATACCTACATATTTATGAAAATCGTGAATTTTTATTGTATTCATACTATGAGACAGTATTTTCATTTATTTTAAATATCTTTTTAAATAACTGTGTGCTATTTTATTTTATAGGATTTTTATAATCATTCTTCATTTTGTAGGTATTCAGGAAGCAATTACCTTTTCAAATACTATTAATAGGAAACAAGTTGAAAATGGCAAGTAAGACATAATACATTTATTTACTATTTTACCTCATCTTTTTGCAAAAGTATAGGGCAATAGGCAGGTAATATTTTGACACTATTGATGAAAATAAAGTTATGCCAGCCAGGCGCGGTGGGTCACGCCTGTAATCCCAGCACTTTGGGAGGTTAAGAGAGGGAGACCATTCTGACTAACAAGGTGAAACCCCATTTCCACTAAAAATACAAAAAATTAGCCAGGTGTGGTGGCGGGCGCCTGTAGTCCCAGCTACTTGGGAGGGTGAGGCGGGAGAATGGCGTGAACCCAGGAAGCGGAGCTTGCAGTGAGCTGAGATCGTGCCACTGCACTCCAGCCTGGACAACAGAGTGAGACTCCATCTCAAAAATAATAATAATAATAATAATAATAATAATAATAATAATAATAATAATTTTTAAAAATGAAAGTTATGCTACTTGTTCTGCCTCCATTGGAAATCAGACACAGACGTAATTCCTAACACCAGTATGTATACAGAACATCTTGACATTTAAATGGTGATATAATTAAAACTTTGTAGCCTGCTGTAAAGCAGCAAGGGCAGACAGTCATGTAAAATATCATTACAACTGAAGAAGTGCAACTAGAGGTAAATATAATGTACTTTGGAAGCATTTATTGTTCCTGACTAAAAATGTGCATGCACATACTTAAGTACCATACTCTAAACACATATACATGTTAAGGTGTTAAGGATTTCCGAAAATTCCTCTTCACATATCTCTTTTTATTTATTTTTCTCATTTGCATTTCTTATGCTTTTCTGCATAACAAGTAAACAGAGATATTTAATTACTGTTTTTTAATTTTTTCAGTTTCTACTCTGTCAAAAAGATTGGGAAAAGTATTCTACTATTTAAGTAATTAAAACATCATTATTCTATATAAATCAAAGATTATATGATGCTATTGAAAAAAGTCAGACCTGTGCATTTTTTTTGGATTATCTTATGAAATGTTTGACTGACTGAATATATTAGGCATTATGCATCTGCCTAATAACACCAATGTTAGCTAAGTTTCTAGACTTAAGAAAAAAACCCCACAGAATCTAATTGCCTTTCTGGTCTGACGAGTTTGTGCATTTGAAAGACACACATTTGTAAATATGATATTCAAATTTAACACTGATATGTATCTTTTTATAGTGGCCAGCTAGTAAAAATTTAAAATAGTTCAATAAGTCAATGATTGTCAACAACACCAAATACATGTGTTGTGATAATTTGTTTATACCTTAAAGATTCCTATTGAAATGTATAATTTTCAATGCATGCTACTTATAAGTTTTTAAGATGTACAATGTGCTGGCTTTCTAATTCCTGAGCCATCTATCCTATTTGAGCATTCACAAAATGATTAGTACAGCAATAGCTTTGTTCACGATGACTAAAGTTATTCTCAAAATCTTACCATCATTCCCTCCATTCTAAGAAAACATGAAGTTTTAATGAGCAAGCTGTTCTATAGTGTCAGAAACTATTGCTGTATATGTTCTACATGTGTTTTAAGTAAAAAAACAAAAACTAAAACAAAACAAGCAAACAAACAAAAAACTTCAGTGCCAACTCCGTCTGTTCATCTTGTTTCACTGAATGGAAATACATTTTTAAATATTTCTGAATATACCCATAGTACCAAACACCAAATATTTAAAGTGTAAATATTTACTTATTATTGTCCAAAATGCCTTTTACTGTTAAAGTACTTCTGAGTTTACTACAGTCTGCAAGTTCAGTTAGTTAGATGTTGGCATCCAGTGGGTCATGCCATGTTTATGGTAAAGGGAAGGAATTTGAGAAGGGATGGGTAAGAAATCTAGCCAAATCTATTGGGTAGACAAATTGAGCACCACCTCAGCGTGTCACATTTGTTAGGGCAATAATAGCATGTTGGTCCATCAGATTTACAATGCATGATGTCAGGGGTTTCTGTGGAGTGGCCTGTATGTATAAGCCTAATTTGGTGTACTTAACCAAATTAATTTTTATTCATTATTGCTTTAATTTCTTGGAGCTCAGTCTGAAATGCCTGAATGAAACTTTTTTCTACATTTTATGGCAAATGTTTATACTTTTGATATTATATTTTTATAATTTATATTTTATTTCCTATAGCTAATATGTAGTTTATAACTTTATTTTTGCCAAGTGCAAATCTCCTTTTTATGTCCAGTTTTACTTCTTCTTAGCCTGAAACCCTACTTGTATTCTATTTCCTACCATTATAAGGTTCTAACATATTTAATTTATTCTATACATTGTATTTATATATGGTTGTATTAAATGCTGACTAATGTCAAGAAAATGAATCAATGCTAACTTACATACTGTATTATTATTATTATTATTATTATTATTATTATTATTTGTCTTCTGAGACAGGGTCTAGCAGCTTTGTAGCCCAGCCTGGAGTGCAGTGGTGCAAAGGAATATATTGGAAAGAAATTTGGCACAATCTCGTAAGATTAATCATTCATATACCAAATGATCCAGCAATTCTATTTCAATATGTACCAACTCCTTGCCCCTAAACAACTCTAATACCTGACCATCAGAAGAAAAAATAATCTATAATGTCACTACCAAGAGTAAAAAATTGAGAGCTAACTGATGAGAACTCACGAACACAAATAAGGGGACAACAGACACTGGGGCCTACTTAAGGGTGGAGAGTGGGAGGAGAGAGAGAGGAGCAGAACAAATAACTAATGAGTACTAGGCTTAGTACCTGGGAGACAAAATAATCTGTATAACAAACCTCCATGACATGAGTTTACCTATGTAACAAACCTGCACAAGTCCCCCAGAACCTAAAATAAAAGTTAAAGAAAGAATAAAATATTGGAATCAATTAAAAGCCCCCTTTTCAGGAGAATACTATAAGCAGTGAAAAATGAATGAACAACTATATATACTAAATGTTGATGAAATGTAGAAATAATTGCAAGTGGATAAAGCAAGTCAAAGATGACATTGTTCACCATAATACCATTTTAGAGAACTCAGAAACAAAGTTAAAAGTATCTGTTACCTGGAGTTACGTATTTTATGTGATAATAACATGGCAAGTGGGTGATAAATTAAAATTCCAGAAAGTGGTTAATTGGTTGAGAGTAGGAAGAAGAGCAGATAGGAAGACACAGATAGAAATTTAGGTGTCAAGAATGCTCTAGATCTTAATTTGGGTGGTTAGTTCAGGGAGGTTATTTATTTTATTATTAAGCTTTATAAGTTACTTATGTGATATATGTAGTATATATAAATATACATAATGTTTATAATGTGTCAAATATTACCTAATAAGGTTGTTAAGAACTAAATGAAAAAGTCAACTTACAATTTTTGAGAATTTTATTTCTAGACTCAGGTCTTACATTTATTTTATTATGCAAAGTCTCCATGGGCATTTTGTCTTCATTCAAAAAGATTTAATTTTCTATTGATCAACCTTATTAAAGCTAATTGATATGTTACCGTCTCAGGCTATACATTATTTGTGAACGGGTAAGTATTGAAGCATTGGCATTTAGATAATGGTTTATTCGGCTTCTCTCAGCTTAAGTGACTCTTGGTTTTATGTGCTGCTATGTAGTGCCTAGAAATACAGATAGTTTTAAATGCTTTCAGGTTATTTTATGTATTTTTGGATAGGATATTTTTCTCACATAGATAATTGAAATCTTATTTTATATCACTAAACTTGATGACTACTGATTCAGCAGATCATTGTTTCAGAATACAAACAATATTTGGGATGTCAGGATTATGATTTAGCCTATCCAAGTGGCACAGTGGAATTTAATTACATTACATGCTTTGTGTTTAACTCTACTTAAATCATCCAGGAGACAGTAAAGTCATGAGACCTATACAAAATGTACCTCGCCATTACTTTCTAACTTCAATTGCACAAAGTTTTTCTGAGAATGAAACAAAGTGCCCTGGCTCCAGGACTTTGGAAAGGAACGGGTTCAGAATAAGTAACAGTTATGCAAGCTAAAGGTACCAATAATAGATGTACTAAAAAAAGGAAATGTCATCCAAGAGGAGAGGGCAATTCTAACTTTTTGAGGGGCTGGTGAGATAGTGAATGGAGGAACAAGAGAGCTTAGCTAGATCTGAAGTGGGTGTACAGTATTATCTGGGGGGAAATAGAGGATAATAGCTTTGAGGGCCAGGATATGGCTTAAGCAAAGGGCCGGAGAGTGTTGTAGACTCAGAAGTGATGACGGGACTGCCATTCTCATCAAACAATAGAGCAGGGAGAGCAGTTGTTTCAGTTAAAGCCTTCTATATTGTTTCATTGCCTCTTTCCTCATCTCCACCCTCTCTCTCCTCCTTAACCTATCATTCTGCTCTTTTAAATGTACTTTTAGTCATTTCACTCCCCAGCTTAAAAACATTCACTGACATTCCCTTACATATGGTGATATTTATTCTGGGGCTTGAACTCAAGGAGCTCCTCAACATGATCATAATAGTTCTTGCGAATCATCATTCCTGCTAATCTTCCGCTATAAAACTCTTTCATGAAAAAAATGAACCTATCCATTAACTTCCATCTTTGGTTTGTATGCTGGTCTGCACTTGATTTTACACGTTCACCTCGACCACCACTGCATCACAACCTTTGCCATCTGTTTCAGGATTCCTGTCAAGCCCTCTTTCCTCTAAAACTTTCCCCAAATCCCTGAGGAACAATTTATTCTTCAACATTCTCTACAGTACTGAAAGTACAACACTAAACTAACTGTTAGCGATTTGAATAACAGAAATCAAAAAACTACAGATAGGGAAAAATAAATAAAAATAAAAGAGAAATATTCATGACTGAAGAGAATAAGTTATCAGGTAAAAAGTATCCAGGAGCTTCCCAGTAAAATGCATAAAAAATTGTTTCAGTATATATCATTCAGAAGTTTCTGAACTGCACTGATGAAAAGAATATGCAAAGTTTTCTAGAGATACAAGTTACTGACAAATGTGTAAGAAATATCAGAAACCATGAATACTTGAAGGCTGTGGATGAAGGCTTTCAAATTCTAAGAGAAAATAATTTTGAACCTAGGCTTCTATAGTCAGAAAATGCGCAACCAACTGTGGAATGTAAATAAATAAATCACTCTCAGACACGGAAGACCAGAGAATCTTACATTCTGTGGAATATCTTATTGGCATCTTATGAAAACAGGATTTGGCAAGCCAAAGAATTAAACTAAAGAACAGGAAGTCATGGAACCTAGAGAACAGTCTTTAGGCTAGAATTTCAGTGTAGGGAAACCTCTGTAGGACATAGCACAGCTAGATGGTAAAACATCCCACAGGAGGATTCTGGAGGGGGAGAACTTGATAAGAGATAGGTAGTGGAAGAAAATAAAACCAAGAGACTCTTAAAACAAATACGCACGCGCGCGCACACACACACACACACACACACACATACACATTACACAACAATAAAGGCGGTCCTATTAGGAATTAATTGCTTTCGTATAGAGCAAACAAAATGTGGCATAAAACAATTTATGAACTGTAAGAAAACACATTATTTTTCCTTCATGCAGGGAACTTCAATTTTCAGGTGCTCCAGAGACTGAGATTTTGGACCCAATGGAGAAGGAACATAATCCCAACACACTATTAGTGACAGAATGGAATCTTAGTAATAATGTAAATACTCCTTTAAAAGAAAAATTACAGATTTTAGAGTCAACCAATGCTAAAGCAATGATGACTCATCTGCAGAAGGGAATGTGGGTGTACATACCGTCATTATATAAATGGAATAGTGCAACTGACAGTAATTAGGAAATAAAAAGCAGGGAGGAAAGGTCTAAGAAAGGGTAGGGGTGCTTGTAGCCCTTTTTTACAATGTGACACATAAAGATATGATATTAGGCCAGATGCGGTGGCTCATGCCTGTAATCCCAGCACTTTGGGAGGCCGAGGCAGGCAGATCACTTGAGGTCAGGAGTTCGAAACCAGTCTGACCAACATGGAGAAACCCTGTCTCTACTAAAAATACTAAATTAGTCTGGCGTGGTGGCACATGCCTGTAATCCCAGCTACCAGGGAGGCTGAGGCAGGAGAATCACTTGAACCCAGGAGGCAGAGGTTGCAGTAAACCGAGATCACGCCATTGCACTCCAGCCTGGGCAACAAGAGTGAAACTCCGTCTCAAAAAACAAACAAAACAAAACAAGAAAAGAAAAGAAAAGAAATATATAACATTAAATGTTGAGAATAAAACATAGTTGTTTCATTACATGACTGAAAAATATAAAATTTTAAAAATGAATACTTAAAATAATAAGTAGCAAGTATTTGAAGAAAAACAGCTGGAACAAGGGGAAGTAAAAGGAAAAAAAAGTCCTCATCTTTCCTATGGGAATATTAATGAATTTGTTTAAAGTTGGCATATTGTCTAAAGTCGACATATTAAGAAATAGAGGAATAAGCAGATAACCTGGAAATATAAAGATGAATACCAGAAGAAATTAAAACAGAAACAATTTAAAAGTCCTCTGAGGAACAGGATTTTGGTTCAGATATAATTTCTTCTTATTCTAAGGTTTCTATTATTTGATATACTAGTATATTAATGAATATTTATAAAATTATAGATTTTTACAGCAGCATTATGTGATTTAAATATGCAGTTTTTTTAATTAAAAAAACCCTTTATATTCATTTTCTAAGCTAGCCTGTTTCCAAATATTGAAGACAAACTCATAAAGTCAAAATATATGGCTGTTTCATTTATTATGGTAAATGTTACAGCCATGAAGACAAGTCAGTGGATGCTAATTTGAGAGGTGATGTTCTCCACATTTAGAGGGGTGTGGGTATCTTGAACAGAGAGGCAGTTCAAAGATTCTCTTCAGCTTCAATAGCTTCCTGGGTTCCATTTTCATAATGAGTCTTTGTATCATGCTAAAAAATTTTTTTAACTACCAGTTTGGTAGAAAAAATTATAGGCACATGTATATGCAACACACACACACGCGCACATGTGCAAACACACTAAATCTAGTTAGTGTTTAACTAGAGTTATTAATTTTCACTAATTAAAATTAATAAACAAATTTTGATTAGCTCTGCTATTCTCCACTTATATGCATATACTTGAAAATATATATTATATATGTTACATATGATATATATATAATTTAAAATTTACTTATGTAAAAATAATTTATTCCTGGAATCAGATGGATAGTAATTTAGTTTTTTTAATAGCTATAATCTTGAAATAAGGAGAGTTATCATGGAGTTATATATTCACTGAAAATATGTGAATGTCATTCATGTGTAAACTAGAAGTTTCCACTGTTGACTTCATTAGATTTAATTCCCTAGTCACATTTCATTAGCTCTCAGTTATGTGTATGTGAAGTGTTTTGCAGAAAATCTTTTATGTTCCCCAATTTCACTGTCAAACTGCTTTCTTTCCCTTTCTTCCTCAAAAACCCCCACTCCACTATTCACAACACCAAAAGAATGGAATCAACTTAAATGTCCATCAATGGTAGACTAGATAAAGAAAATGTGGTACATATAACCACGGGATACTACATAGCCATAATAAAGAAAGAAATAATGTCCTTTGGAGCAACATGGATGGAGCTGGCAGTTAATATCCTAAGCCAACTAATTAAGGAAGAGAAAACCAAATTCCACATGTTCTCCCTTTTAAGTGGGAGCTAAACTTTGGGTGCACATGGGCAAAAAGAAGGGAACAACTGACACCAGGGCCTACTTGAGGGTGGAGGGTGGGAGGAGAGTGAGGATTGAAAATATCTATTGTGGTGTATTGCATAAGCTCAGGAGTTTGAGACCAGCCTGGGCAACATGGCGAAATCCCATTTCTACACACACACACACAAAAAAACAACAAAAAGAAACAAAAACTAGCCGGGCATGGTGGTGCACACCTGTGGTCCCAGCTACTCAGGAGGCTAAGGTGGGAGGATCACTTGAGCTCAGAAGGTGAAGGTTGCAGTGAGCCAAAATCATGCCTCTGTACTCCAGCCTGGGTGAGAGAGTCAGACCTATCTCAGAAAAGAAAAAAGAAAATATAATACCTATTAGGTACTACGCTTATTATCTGGGTGATAAAATAATCTGTACAGCAAACCCCTGTAACATGTAATCTACCCATGTAAAAAACCAGCACATGTATCTCCGAACCTAAAATAAAAGTTAAAAAATTATGTTCTCAAACTCTCAACGGTATTTATGATATAGGGAACGTAACAGAGAAGTGTGCAAAAGTTTATGTGCTTAAGAACTGGAAAAATTGTCAGAAACAGTTTATTTGGGGAAAGAAGCCAGTTTGGAAGCAATGATGAGGTGTTCAGTTTTAGATCCACGGCATTTGAAGTGTTGGTGCGCTGTGTGAGTGAGCACTTGGCTGGCAGAACAACTAACTTGTGTCGCTGCTGGAAGTTCTCACCCTCACCTGGGTTGTGTTAATGTTGGATTCTGGGGTAACAAAGGCAAAACAGTTACTAATTTAGTTTTTGGAATTATAACCTTGATGATATCACCTTTCCTATATATCACCATCCTCTGCCTAGCTTCAATTGTTTAAGTCCAGTTTTATACTTCAAAAACAAAAAAAAAAATCCCAGCTCCTTTGACCCATATATCTTTGAATTTATTACTTACCTATTTTTACTGATGCCACTGACTTGCCTCTTGGTCCTTATTCCTTTTTCACTGATGATTTTAGCCTCCAACTAATGGTATTCTCTCTCCATTCTCTCTCTTCCCTGTTGTCTTCCCTCCCTACTTCCTTAGAGTCCATGATCCGTATGATAACTACTCAACTAAAACCATTTCAGCACTTTTGCCATCTTCGTTTATTGTCTCCACCTGTTCAGTTGTTGGAAACAATCATCCACTTTCATTTTGTCTTTACCTGAGTAGCTGGATATTGCCACAGACACTTACACAATAGGAACAGCTACCGTCCCGAAGTGATGCCTGCAATTCCTAAATAGGTTATTGCACTGCTTGTCAATCATTTCCTAGCATACTCTTTCCCACTCTCATACAGGATTATGTCACATTTATTCTTCCCTCAAACTTTCTCAAAAAGCTAAATAGCTAATTTGACACAGCTTTATAGATAAAAAGGAATAAGTTACACGGAAATGCTCAATTTCCCACTAAATGTAATCACTTACCATATCTGGATTCATATTCTTGCCCTTCTCAGTTGTTTTCATAGTGAAACGGTTCTGTCAAAGTTTGACCGTTACAACTGTGCTCCCCTCTTGCATCCCTCTTGCCTCTCTAAAGACTTAACACTTCTAATTGTGAGGTTTTCCTCTTGAATTCTTCACATGTCTCTGAATCAGATCATTCTTGACAGACAAATAAGCTGTAACAACTCTCTGCTGTAAAATGAAAACAAATAAGGGAAAAACCTTCCTTGACTTCGCATCATCTTTGTTATTTATCTATGTTTTAATTTTCCCTTCTTAAAATCTGAGTACAGTCTTCATTGCCTTGATTCACATTCTATTTTCAGCTCACCCCATTTGATCTCCAGCCATGGTCACTTTCCCAAGATTTTTAAATTAATGTCACAAGTTGCCTCCATGTTGTTAAATCCACTTTGCTTGTATTATCTTCCAGGACTTAGCTTAGTGTCATCCCCTCAGAGACACCTTCATTGACAATTGTACCTAAAAGGAAACCTGCAACCCTAAGTCACATCAGATTTTTCTATTGTCTTTATAGCACTTACCATTAGCTGATATCAATTGATTGGTATTTGTCTTCCCACACCATCAGCTTCATAAAAACTGAATCCCAACTCTGAGAGTAGTGCCTGAAATATTGAACTATTCATTTAAATGTTAACTATAAGTTGTTGAATGAATTCATGGATGCCTAAATAAAGTTAACATTTTTTACACTCCTCTAATATCAGTGAACACCAGAGTTGCCTTCTTGTAATTTTGATTTGATGTCTTCCAGGTAATAATTCCAGTGCTGCATGGTATCTTCTGTGTGGCTCTTGAAATCCATTCTGCACCCATCTCCACTCCTCTCTGCCTCAGAAGGCTGGCCTGTATGGATGCAGCTACAAGTGTTCCAATTCCCTGCTTTCTGATAAGATTTGAATGATTGTGAGTCCAGCAGGAGCTTGGAGGCAGACAGGAGAGTGGATTCAGGATCTTTATTACTCTAGATCCTTCTTTGTGGGGTTGCCTTAGGCCAGTTCCATTTCCTCAACTCAAGATGGCAGTTGTTCTCATGGCAGCTTGCTCTACCCAACTCTCTCCTTTTGGCTTCCATGCGTGCCAGGAATTACTCCTACCGTGTGTGTGTTGTGTGTGTGTGTGTGTGTGTGAATTTGTTTGACTTTTTGAGCCTAAGCGTGATAACAGCTTTTCTGTTACTAGGTCCACAGTACTACCTTTTCTTCTGTTTTCTCTACATCTTATCCTTACATTTATAAATTGTCCCTTTAATGAACTAGCCTCCAACTGTCCTGTTTTGAATATGCCATCTACTACTCGCTGGAACACTGAAAAATGCAGAGTAAAAACAAATTCTGCCAAGTAGTCAAACAATTTATGTAATCATCCACAACTTGTGCCATAGTTTAGGCAGAAATGATTTCAACTTACCTTTGGGGTGTCCATGCCATTATTTCTGATCACTAACAAGAGTCAACTCATTTGTTTATGCCTTCTTGGAATGGAGATAAGGAGAGGGACAAAAAAGCACTGAGGTCTGTAAGTTGCAGCTGTGCTGCCAGGAGTTAATATAATTTAACCCAGTTCTGGAGTCCAAAGGATGACTAGCATTACATCTTGTTATCTTTTAAGTTGTGGAGCTCTGACTCCACTTTGCAAATGATTCAGCAATTTTATGCCCTTCCTAAAATACTGTTTTATTCATCAATGATGAAAACTGTTCTACAGATCAACAAGATTCTTTATGTTGATGAAATCATTGTTTAAACTGAGACTCCTATGAGGCTATGAAAAGAACGCCTCCTTCTGATATGTGTTTCCAATTTGCCTCCTGTTTTACATAAGTGGTTTCATACACACACACACACACACACACACACACACACACACACACAAATACAAGCAAAAATTTGGAACAGAATAATATAGCTATTGGCAATTAGAAGCTCAAAAGTTTTTAAAGCTTAATAAATTATTTTGATCTTTTAAAATTCTTTTTCATAAGCCAAGGTTCTACGTTAAAGGAAGTTAATTATTTCAAACAATAGAGCAGATGGAGTGCTCAAGAAAAGAATGAAAAGCATTGCTCATGTATTACTCACTTCTGATAAATATCTTTGTATATATACATAGCACACACATAAATGCCAGACATATCACTGAGATTAAAGTGATGTCATCATTTCAACACTGTATTTTCTCACTTCTGTATTCCTTTAAGCAATATTTTAACAAACACAAAATATTCTTCACTATAAAACCAATAGCAAAGTGTGTTAATTCTAACAATTATATAGTTAACATAACTTAAATATTAGTATCCTAATCTGTTCCCCTATTTTCAACTATTCCTTTCCTTGTCCACCTCTTGTGGTGTAGTATTCTTTGCCACATTTTATAGCAATTAGAGAACCTTTTTGTGAAATATCATATTAGAACAATGTTTTAAACAATGTCCAGGGCTCATCATTTTTTAGGGGGACTGAGTGGAGAGTGAGGAGTGGAGAAAGATGTTGAGAATGTGCTATTAACATTCAAGAAAATGTCTTGTTCTGGAAAATCATTTTTAGTTCTAGGAGAGAAAAAAGAAAAACAAGAACAAAAATAATAAAAATAGAATTTGACTATTGTCAGAAAAAAAATAAAGCTGGGGTATTTGTGAGATTAAAAGACATGCCGCTTTGAAACATGAGAGAAAAATGGAAAATAAATATTAAGAGTTCTGAAATATAATTATCATAACAATTTGAAAACAAAGCTGGGTGGACAGAGAGCAATTTTAAGTATATTTTACGCTATCATAAAATAAAACTATATTTCTAGTTTGATTCATATGTCCAATAAACTAAGATATTAAAATTGCAAAGGGGGAGGAATCGCATGTATCACTTTGCAATTTCCTATTTCTGGAACATATGTCCTAGACCCCCAAGTCTTATACAATACAGGCTTTCTAATTCCCTCTTTAAATTAAACCTTTGGGATTACTCGAGCATGGCTGATACACTTAGATAATATCAGGCATTTAATACACACTATGTGCCTTTGATTTACCTGACAAGTGACAACAAGGCTGTATTGAGTTAAGCAGGCACTATCACTAAATGAGTATTTGCAGAATCTCCCTGTGGTTATTGTCATACCAGAACAGAACTCTTGTTCAATATCCTGTTTGCGAAGCAGTCTCCACCAGATGCTTCCAAAGCAGGGCAAAACCACCCATAATGCAATTGGATGGATATGAAATTCTATACTCCTGAGGGAAAACACTTCCTCCTGGCCCCAGGTGGTGGGCCACTAATACTTTATTTGTGTTCCTAGGAGAACTGGTATCTTTAAAGAATATATTTTTAAGTGACTTTTTAGTAATATGGACTTTACCTTTCTAACACTGATTGTTTTTCTGTGATTATAAGTCACCACAATGGGAAATATTAAATTGGTCAGAATGAGTTGCTTTTCCTTATTTTTCACACAGAAAAAGATTCTTTTATTTAAATGTGATGTGAAACACATAGAATTATCTTCCTATATTTTATTAATTTCTAATTTCCTATACATGTTCTCTGAAATAATTTGGTAAACTACGTAGTAGAAATAAAATGGATTTACATGTTAACTGAGAAGCTGGATATACAACTGAACAATGGCAGGCAATATAAGTAAAAGAGAACGATGACCTACAACCCTTTAGCAACCAGCCCCGGAAACCAAGCAACAACTTCTGCAGCAACTAATTTCAGAAGTCAAACTACACTTACGTACCAATCATAATTTGATGATTGACTTGGTCCAAGACTTCAGCTCACCTGTCCTCTCCCCCTCTCTTACCTGCCCCCAACTCAGGATCAACCAGAGAAAGCCAAACATGCTTCCCAGCTAATCACATAGGATGCCCCACTTCCAGTAAGCCCACCACCACCCCCATTCAAACAGCCTCCAATTAGGGGAAACCGGAAGCCTTTCCTTTTTTCACTATAAAACTCTTGACAACCCTGACTGCCTTTGAGTATCTGCCAAATGTAAGCAACATTGTCTGACTCCCTATCTATAGCAAAGTGACATTGGCTGCCATCCTTGCTATAGCAAGTTGTTAATAAACAGACTTTATTTATGCTAATTTAAGTGCTGTTTGTCTACTTCTACTACATATTAATGTTCTTAAAGCATATTTATAAAATTTTAAGATTTTAGATTACAATTGGTTTTAAGGTACATTTTAAACTGTTTCAAATGATTATTTCTGGGGCATGGATTAGATGTAATGGGTAACTTTCTTTTTTCTACATATACACATACACATATAGAGATATATATATATATACTTATATACTTTTACTGTATATATATTTTACTTGAATATCACTGATTCCAAAATTATTTACAAACAATAAGAAATAATCTTGGCCTCAATTAGAGAGCTAAGCTTTATTTTATGTAAAGAACTAAGACACATTACACATCCAAAGGAATTATCACAAAGTCCATAGCAAGCATATAGATAAACAACAGTTTTATAGGCACCGATAAGTGACTAATAATAACAAAATAAATTAAAATTTGTTTTAGAAAAGCAGTTCACCCAGCATATCTTCTATTGTATTGGTGACTTGGGGAAACTGAAGAGTTTGTTCAATTTCATTAAATTCATTTCTTCCTTTTCTTTCTTTCTTCTCCCCAGCTACATGGAGATATAACCACAGCTGCTGCTTCTTTGCCTACCTAGGAAACCAGGCATGTCTATTATCACACATGCTTGGATCGGTGCCACCTGTTTTCTCCTCTGAAGATGTCTGCCAGAGAAGGAAGCACTGACAAGAGGCAAACTTGGGTGGCACTGGCAGGATTCAGGGCAAGAAAGGCAGGACTGATGCTCTAAACAGAGAGGAGGAAATAAACACAGAATCCAATATGAACCTTGTAGTTGTATATCCAAATTACAAGCAATGGCTTAGAACTAAGGAAATTATATGAATATGGATGGCAGGAATTGAAGGAGGGAGGGAAAAAGCATGTCACTAATGGAGAAAAGGGTGAAGAAAACACTGTAAATTCCTGAAGATATGGGAAATAAACATGAAATCAGATGATTCTAAAAAAACTATTTTTACTACATTTCCAAAACTGAAAAATTAAAATAATTAGAAGTTAAATTTACAACCACAAAATAAAATATTTAAAAGACTTTAGAGAAAAATGAACATGTGATTCCATTAAAATATTGACAAGAATATTGTTTAAATAGAAATATAAAATCCAATTACCGATAATTTTAGAAAAGTTATTCTTAGTGATAATTCCATAGTAATCTCTCAATTTTGATTCATGAATTTTGTTATGGGATGATTTAGACTTTTTTATCTAGACTAAGTGAATTATTATCACCTGATCTTTGAAAGGAGACAGTCATTAATTTGGAACATATTTCCTTTGATATCTTCTGTTAGAGTGAGTTTAATAAGCTCGCTCTCAATGTCAAAAGATCTTGGAGAACTGTCAACATATACTACATAATATATTTTCTGAAGATTTATTTACATATTACTCAGTAAGTTCTAAGGTTGAGAAAATTTTTGTTATTTCAACACAAAAGGCAACAATGGTGCCATATTATAAAAAGAATACCTTGGCAGGAATAAGTCTTAAAATCATTTATTTGTGTGTGTTTGTTGATGAAAAGAGGCAAACTCTGTAGAATATTTTAGAGATATATGCTCTAAACAGAGAGGATATATCTCATATATAAATATGAGTGACCATGGCCTGTGACACAGCCCTCAGGAGGTCCTGAGAACATGTGCCCCAGGTGGTCAGGGTACAGTTTGGTTTAATATATTTTAGGGAGGCATGAGACATCAATCAAATACATCTAAAAAATACATTGGTTTGGTTCAGAAAGATGGGACAACTCAAAGCTGGTGGGGGGACTTCTAGGTTATAAGTAAATTTAAACATTTTCTGGTTGACAATTAGCTGAGTTTATCTGAAGACCTGGGATCAATAGAAAGGAAATGTTCGGGTTAAGATAAAGGGTTGTGAAGGCCAAGTATCTTTGTACAGAGGAAGCTCTCCGATAGCAGACTTCAGAGAGAGCAGGTTGTAAAATATTTCTTATCAGACCTAAAAGGGTGCCTGGCTCTTAGTTGATTATCCCCTGGATCTGGAAAGGAAGGAAGGAAAACAAGGGGAAAGAGAATTCTCTATAAAATGTGGAATTTTTCCCACAAGGGACAGCTTTGCAGGGTTATTTCAAGACATGTCAGAGAAACATATTTTGGGGTAAAATATTTTTATTTTCTTCCTTGTTATGACAGAGTCAGATTGGAAAGTAAGTAACAATATCCAGGGTTAAATAAAATCTATCTGATGAGAATTTATGGTTTGTAGGGCATGACTCCCCAGACCCCTTAGATAGGAATTTGGGCAAGATTATAAAAAATCAGAGCTTAGTCCTGCTTATTTTTCACTTTTGGATTTGATCACTTGAACTTTATTTTATAGGCAACTATCAGAAGCACATATTCTTTATTTCCCATGATTACAGGCAGTAATAGATCACAATAAGGGGCTACTACAATAATTTAATAGTTTTTAGCCAATAGGCATGCTCTGTGATTCATATAAATTTGGATATGATTACATTTCTTGCATATTTTTTTACTTCACAGCGTAGGCTCCATTATACAAACACCACATTTATATTTAAAATGTTACTAAGATAATGTTAGCATTGGCTTTACATAAAAAACAGACTTAAGGAGTTTAAGTATTTTTTATGAAAATATACAGCTAGTAGGTGGTAATGTCTAAATCAGAACCCAAGTCTTCTCATTTCAAACTGAGTGTAATTTCTATTATGCTGTGTGTCTCATCAGAAGGAGGCTTCCGTGTGCCTAGCTCCTAGCTCATTTTGAAGTAGACTATGCTACTTCACCAAATGCCTGAAGCTAGTTACAGGCAATCGTAGCATTTGAATGGCATTCATTACTAATTAATATACTATTAAGTACCTGTTTAGTACCAGGTGCTGTATTTGGTGACTTACAGATATTTTCTTTAATGCTTACAATAATTTTTTAAATGTAGGAGATATTTATCTCTCTATTATATAAGAAAATTGAGATTCAGAGAGATTAAATAATTTGTCTAAACTCATATAGATGACAGAGCTAGGATTCATACCCATGTCTATTTAATTTTTGTTTTTTCTAGGATCTGCTCCTTTTGAGATAGAATACCTTCTTATTTTTATGTGACTATTGTTGAATCTTCTTTCTTGATTCTTTAAGGACCAATCAATTGGCTAGTTTACTTAAGGCCTCTTTTTTTCTAAGCTGATGGTCATATATAGGTATTGTCTGGAAGAGAAACAGAAGACACCTGGTAAGCATAAACACTTTTGCAAGAGCATTTTAAAAAATAGAAAGGATTGCCACAGAAAAAGAGTAATAATAGCTAAAGCATTCTGGAGATGAGGCAGAGGCATACTTCAAAAAGTTGGAAGTTATTTAAAAAGTTATAACTCTATGATTTTTATATCAAAATCAGTCACTTCTTAGCAATAAGGACTCTTGGTAGTAGTCTGAATGGAAACCTACCTTCACTGCCCTTCTAGCCACAAACGCAGACTGCAAACCTCATTGGTCATTGTGTGAGTAGGGCGCAGAAGAGGGAAGAAGGAAGTCACAATTCCAGCTTCTGTGCTCTGAGGACAAACTCGTGCCTTCTAATTACAGGTTCAACTTTTCAACTGCAGAAGCAGCTATTAAATATCTTCTCGAAGTGAACAAACTGCAGAATACTGTTTGCATGGGTTATAAAATAGACAAGAACCTGCACATAGGGGTATCTTGGTTTTGGAAGTGATGAAAAATACTCCCAGTAGGTGGTTCCCAGCTCAACTGTCATTTCTTTTCCAAAGGCATCTCATTCCAAAAATACTGTTTTAACTTTCTCATTTTTTTTAATACTTTCACATTATTTCATAAATTTGTTATAAAGTTTACCAAACTCTATTTTGTGACTGATTTTTGTGTCCCCCCTCTATCTTCAGCCATCAGATTATGTTCTAGTTAGCAGCGGCTCCATTGCATCTTGTTCAGTTTTATAACTTAAGTGCTTCCATGACTTCAGCCTTTGTGGGAGGCACTATTTTCGGGAACACTTGCTGAATTTCTGAATCCAGTTACAAGTAATCCTACCATTTGCATAACATCCTGAGAAGTAGTTAATTGATATTATCCCTGAATCAAATTTAAAATCTGGTAAACACTCCAGTGTTTTTGAAAAATGTCCATCTTTAGTTATAAAGAAATGAAATCATTTGAATTCTAAAGAGATGGAGGGGAGGACAACACCATCTCTAGCTTCCTTCTAAAGATCAGAAGACTGGGAGAGTATGTCAGCAAATTTAATATTTTCAGCAGGAGAATATGTCAGCAAATTTAAGCAGGAGAAGCTTTATCGGATTCAAGTTCAGTGACCTGATTGAAAACTGTAAATTGCCCCAATTTCTTCATGGGATCGTCTTGTATCCTGGCTCATGTTAGGCCAAAACAACACAATATAGACTGTTGGAAAATTCTATTGTCATGATAATTGGCAATCCAAACTGACTATGGAAAAAATTTGGCCATGCGTATTGGATCATACAAAAAGAACGTTACCAAGGAGACACCATCGCTACCACAGAGATAAGTGGCTCAGGTGAAAGGCAAGGTAGGGAAAAAGCCTGTCAGCCATCACCAAACAAAGAGTAATTCTGTTAGCAGGTTTGCTGGTTGGGTGGTTTTTTGGTTTGGGTTTTTGTTGTTGCTGTTGTTTTGCCTGCCTTTTAGTGCAGGCACACAGTGAAACTCTAAGTGGGAAACAATGGCTGTGCAGGACTGCATTTTCATCAGTTATACCATCTCTACTGCAGGTCTTCATTCTAAATCTCATCAAAACCACAAGCTTTTTAAAACACTCTGGCTATACTACAAGGTACTAATGCGAGACATGTCGTAAGAATATTTGAGATTGGCACTGATACAGATTTAATAGAAAAGCTACAAGAAGTTATCTGAGTAAGAAACTTTTCCTAGCAATGCATACACTCACTTTACTGGAATAAATTACTTCATTTTACTGCTGCTCATGTCAGTTTTTATGTGATCTAAATCAACTCATCAATGATTTATTTAAAACCTGAGTCAATTAAGTTATTTCTTCAGTTGGATAATAGCCAATTTCTCTTTTTTTATATGTCGTTTTTTATTGAAGCATAATGACCAAGCTCAAACTTACTTTATGATTTCTAATTTATCTTATGTTCATGTTTCTAAGTAGGAGACAGAAGAGATTAGCAGGTCTTGAAGACTCATTTTAAAGTAGGAGTAGCAATATTTACATTATCAAAGGTCTAGAATGATAGTCAAGTATAGTAACATGTTAGAGATCATTGTAAATTTCGAAGTCCTGTGCGAATAGAAGTATTCATTCATCATTCATTCATTCCTTTGTTTTTTGTTCATTTTTTTTATCCACAAATATTATTGAGGCCTTCTCTATGCCAAGTACAACACTAGGCACTCAGGATACATTGAAAAAATAAGTTCTCAGATCTCATATGGCTTACTGTCTAGTATACAAATCAAAGATGCAACATACTTAATAGCTACACTATATACTATCTTGGAATGTTAGAGGTTCTGTAGATGAACAAAAATAAAGGACAGTAAGTAAGAATAGACGTGAGCTGTTGAACTTAAGTTGTAAATCAAAACAGAGATCATTGAACAGATGAGTTTCTAGCTAAGATTTCATGGAGGTGAAGGAGTTGATAATGCAGATATTCAGGAAAAGAAAACAACAGAAAGAGAAAACACCAGTCTAGGTCCCTAAGATAAGAGCACAACTAACATGCTCTAAAAATGGTAAGGAAGCTGGTGTTGTTCAAGAAAAGAGCATGAAAGGGATGAGGAAAACATGTCAGAAAGCATCAGGAGGGTCAGATTATATACTATCCTGTGGGCAACTCTGAGGACTTTGTTTTTTACTCTGAGTGGAATGTTTTGAGGAGAGTAGTGACATGATTATATTTAAGTTTTTAAAGGTTCACTCTGGCCACTCTGTTAAAGCAGAATGTAGAAATCAGGAGAGAAGTGAGGAAAACAAATGAGTGTATCACAATAGACATGGTAGTGGCTTATACCAGGGTGGAAGCTGTGAAAGTAGAAGTGGTTGGATTGTGGACAGATTTTGAAATTTTATAAAAACAATATTTCTTAGAGAATGGAGGTGACTGCTAGAGAAATAGAAGACTCAAAATGGAATGCAATGGTTTCGGCTTAAGCAAGTGAAAGGGTAGAAATGTGAGTGACATGGAGTAAGACAAATTTCTGGAGGAGCAGGTTAGGGAGAGGGTGAGCAGGTTAGGAGCTCATTTTGGAAACGCTGATTTGAAATCTCTGTTAAAATAACCGGTAGAGATGTAGAGATGTTGATAAGCAATTGAATGTATGAATCTGTAGTTTGGGAAATGTGAACTGGAAATGTTAATTTAGCAGTTGTTGGTGCATTGATTATATTTAAAGTCCTGGAATCTGAAGTGAACAAAGATGGTGACTGCAGATAGAGAAGTACACAGCAACAATGAATGAGCCTATGGATAGTCTGACATTAAGGGGTCGGGAAGAAATTGAGGCATGAACAACATAGATTAAGAAAGAGAGAAGTGTCTGTTCATATCCTTCGCCCACTTTCTGATGGGGTTGTTTTTTGTCTAGCAAATTTGTTTAAGTTCCTAGGAGATTCTGGATATTAGACCTTTGACAGATGAATAGATTGCAAAACTTTTCTCCCATTCTGTAGGTTGCATGTTCACTCTGATGATAGTTTCTTTCGCTGAGCAGAAGCTCTTTAATTTAATTATATCCCATTTGTCAATTTTATCTTTTATTGCAATTGCTTTTTGTGTTTTAGTCATGAAGTCTTTGTCCATGCCTACATGCTGAATAGTATTGCCTAGGTTTTCTTCTAGAGTTTTTATGGATTTAGGTTTTACATTTAAGTCTTTAACCCATCTTGAGTTAATTTTTGTTTAAGGTGTAAAGAAGTTTCAGTTTTCTGTATGTGGCTAGCCACTTTTCCCAGCACCATTTATTAGTAGGGAATCCTTTCCCCATTGCTTGTTTTTGTCAGGTTTGTCGAAGAACAGATCGTTGTAGTTGTGTGGTATCATTTCTGAGGCCTCTGTTCTGTTCCATTGATCTATGTATCTGTTTTCGTACCAGTACCATGCTGTTTTGGTTACTGTAGGCTTGTAGTAGAGTTTGAAGTCAGGTAGCATGATACCTCCAGCTTTGCTCTTTTAGCTTAGGATTGTCTTGGCTACTTTTATGTGGCCAACATATATATGAAAAAAAAAGCTCATCATCACTGGTCATTAGAGAAACGCAAATCAAAACCACATTGAGATACCATCTCACACCAGTTAGAATGGTGTTCATTAAAAAGTTTGGAAACAACAGATGCTGGAGAGGAGGTGGAGAAATAGGAACGCTTTTACATTGTTGGTGGGAGTGTAAATTAGTTCAACCATTGTGGAAGACAGTGTGGAGATTCCTCAAGGATCTAGAACAAGAAATACCATTTGACCCAGCAGTTCCATCACTGGGTATATACACAAAGGATTATAAATTATTCTACTATAAAGACACATACACATGTATGTTTATTGCAGCACTATTTACAGTAGCAAAGACTTGCAACCAACCCAAAGGCCCACCAATGATAGACTGGATAAAGAAACTGTGGCACATATACACCATGGAATACTATACAGCCATAAAAAAGAATAAGTTCATGTTCTTTGCAGAGACATGACTGAAGCTGGAAGCCATCATTCTCAGCAAACTAACACAGGAACAGAAAACCAAACACCTCATGGTCTCTCTTGAAAGTGGGAACTGAACAATGAGAACACATGGACTCAGGGAGGTGAACATCACACACAGGGGCCTGTCTGGAGGTGGGGGAAAAGGAAAGGAAAAGCATTAGGACAAATACCTAATGCATGCAGGGCTTAAAACCTGGAAGATGGGTTGATTGGTGCAACAAACCACTGTGGCACATGTATACCTATGTAACAAACCTGCACGTGGAGTACATGTATCCAAAAACTTAAAGAAAAATAAAAAAATAAAAAAGAACCTAGTTCCAAACAGTGTGAAAACTTAAAAAAAAAAAAAAAAGAAAGAAATATATTATCTTAGCTCAGGTTGCTTTAATAAAATACTGTAGACTATATGGCTTCAACAATAGACATGTAATTTTCACAGTTCTGGAGGGAGGGGAGTCCAAGTTTAACATGCACACGGATTTATTTCTAGGTGAGGTACCACTTCCTGGTTTGCTGAACACCTTCTGGATGTGTCCTCACAGGGTGAAGAGTAGGAGTTGTGGTCTCTCTTCTTCTAAGGACAATAATCCCATCGTGGAGTCCCATCCTTCTGACATTATCTGTAACTAATTACCTCCCGAAGCCTCCATTTCCAAACACCATTACATTGGGGTTAGCGATTTAACATAGGGATTAGGAGAGGACACAAACATTTAGTTCATAACATATTAATGTATATTAAGAAGGAAGAACTAATCATCCGGATCAAATGCTTCTGATATGTCAATTAAAATGAGATCTTAGGATCAACCACTGGATTTATCAGTTTGAAGATCACTGGTGACTTTGGGAAAGTAGTTTTAGTGGAATGGTGAGGGTAAAATCTGGTGGGAGTGACTTCAAAGAGAATGGGAGAAAAGGAAGTGGAGGTAGTAAATGAAAGATCTTAAAAAAAATGAGCCTTTTTGTTCTTTTTTGGTTTTTGTTTTTGATTTTGGTAGGGAGAGGGCAAATTGCAGCATACTTTCTATGTCAATGGAAAAGATCCAGTAATGAGTAAACACTCAAAAATGGGATTTCAAGGTGTGAATTGCTGGAAAGATGTTCTTAAGTAGGCGATCCAGGAGAGGAACCAGTGCAGAAGAGGAGAAACTGGATTTAGACGGAAAAAAAAAAAAAAAAAAAAAGCATGCATGGTTTATCTCTGGTAGTACATTTATAAAGGAGAGGGTGTGAAAACTAATGCTGGGAGGTTGGAAGATGTGTGATGGAAATATGCACAAGTTTTTTTCTAAGTGTTTCAGTTTTCTCTGTAAGATATATAATAATTAGCTCAGATTGAGGCTGGGGGAACAAGTGTCTAGTTAGGAAAAAGAATGTCTATAATTACATATAGTATAATTGTATGGAAACATAAAGGACCGCTATAAGGTTCCTGGTCATGTATTAAAAGCAAAACCAATCAATAGTTCGTGTGTTTTTCTCCAGCCACATTCAGCTGCAAGAGTGTAGGGATTAATACATTGGATATACTTGGCCAAACAAGTTTCATAAAGTCAGAGATGTTGCAGGGAAGCTGAGGATATATACAAGGAAATGTTTATGATGACTGACCTTAGAATTTAAGTTAGGTAAGTAAGTAAGAGAGACATCAAGACAGTAGAGGATAGTTAAAAGTTGTTAGGTTAAAAATTTAAGATTGTAGAAATTATAAGTATTAAACTGGTATAAAGAAACAACCCAGACTGCTTAATTTATAAAGAAAAGAGGTTTAATTGGCTCACAATTCTGCAGGCTGTACAGGAAGCATGGCGGCATCGACTTCTGGGGAGACTTCAGGAAGCTTTCCATCATGGCAGACGGTAAATGGGAAGTGAGGCACTTCACATAGCCAGAGCAGGAGATCCAATCACCTCTCACTAGGGCCCACCACCAGCATTGGGGATTACATTTCAACATGAGATTTGGGTGGGGACACAGATCTAAACCATATCAGATGCCCAGAACTCCTTCATTGTTCATGTCTTGCTTTCAGAGCAGGTGGGAGGAATCTCTATTAGTGAAATTAATATCAATCAATTTTCCACTCATACTTAGTTCTTATAAAGGTCAAAAGAAGGAAAAAGAAATAGCTTAATTCTGTGTTATCTATCATTCCACTGCACTCCAGCCTGGCGACAGAGCGAGACTCCGTCTCAAAAAAAAAAAGTACTGGCATCTGGGCATTATCCGAGACACTAAAATATCTGGGGTGAGAGGAGTGGAAATGTGACACTAAGTTTCTGTATTTTTTTAAAGCTCCTCAGGTGGTACTAATGGAAAACCAGGATTGAAGACCAATAGCTTTTAAAAGAAGTTTATTTATTTAGCCATATTGAGCTGCGCTTCCTTTAGCAGAGATAATCAGTGGTTGACAAAGGCAAATTATACTCATCACTTCTCTGGTTTCATAACTATGGAAAGTGTCATTAGTAACATATCTACACAAAAGATATTAGAAATGTTAACACATAAGGCAAATCAACAAGGAAATCAATTATTTTTGTTAGATAGGAAAGTTGTTTTTTGTTAGATAGGGAAACTGTGATAGACCAAGTGAGCTTATGCTGAGAAAACATGATCTGTTTATATAATCAGTAGTGACAATTCTCTAAGTAAAAATTGCTCCCTGGAACATGACTGTTTTATAATATTGATATATAGTTGGTCAACTTTACAAGCAACATTACAAAGGGAATTTATGTTTGCAATAAGAAAATTTCTTTTGTATTTTAGCTGAAAGTATTTAAAAGGCATCCATTTCATGTTTTTAATCAATGCCATTGTTGGGTGAAATACGGTTTCATCACACTTGGCAGTTTCAAAAAAAAAAAAAACTCATCTAAAGCAAGATTTAGAACTGAGAGCAGGAGATAGGAGAATAATAAATACATCAGTAAACCATAATATACTAGATTCTCCTCTCCTGTACCCTTAACATGGCTGAGCACTTTACCTATCTTTTGCTTAATCTAATACCCATCTGAAGTTTTTTCATTGGTCATAACAGTAAATAAGAAAGCATGTGGCCATATGGACATTTGTATCTATAATTTTCTTCAATTACTTCTCTTTAAAAATTTTACATTCAAGGGGTACATGTGCTTATTACATGGGCATTATAGGTGTAATGGTCAGGGCTGGGCTTCTAATGTACCCATCACCCAAATATTGAACAGTGTACCCAGTAGGTAATTTTTCAACCCTCACTCCCCTCCTTCCCTCAAAAGTTAGGTATATTGGAGCACTAATTTACAAACAGTGAAATTTATTCTTTCTAGAATTAAAATTCTTTGAGTTTTGACAAATGTACAAAGTCATATAACCCTCACTACAATCAAGGTGTAGAATATTAAACTAGAAATGTTAATATAGGTCAATTATGGACGTTTACATAATATCCATTACATCAGTTACATCATCCTAATAAAGTCCTCCCTTGTTCCTTTGTAGTTATTTCCCTCCTATCATCCCCAAGACTTGGAAACCACTAATCTGATTTCTGTGGTTATATTTTTGCCTTTATTAGAATGTGATATTAAGGTAATCATAGGTAACAATATATTGTATGTAACGTCTTTTATTTAGCCTAATGCTTTTTAGGGTCCTCTGTCATTACATGTATCAGCTGTGTGCTTCTTTTTATTGCTTAGTGATAACCATTGTCACAATTTAGTTGCCCGCTCATGAATTGATTGATATTAGGGTTGTTTATAATTTTTGGTGTAAAGTATAAGGCTGCTATGAACATTTGCATACAGGTCTTGGTGTAGACATGTATTTTTATTTATTGTGGAAAACTGCCTAGAAACAGTATTATTGGCTTGTAGGTAAGTATATATTTTAATGTTAAGAAACTGCCAAAGTGTTTTCCAAGTTTTTTGTGCCATTTTGCTTTTCTAGGAGCAATGTATGAGAGTTGCAATTGCTATACTTCTTATCAGCACTTGGTGTCATCTATTTGCATTTTGATTTTCACATTCTAATAGGCGCGACATCTCTTTGTAGTTATATTTACATTGCCCTTATTACTAATAGAGTGTTTCTTTGCCATCCATGTTTCCTCTTTGATGTAGTATGTGCTCAAATCTTTTCTTGAGTTTTAAAAATTGGGTCTTACTGTCTTTAATTGAGCTGTGAGAATTTTGTTAATATTGTGGATATAAGTACTTTATATAAATAGGTCACTTGCATCAGATATGTCATTTTTCTCTCAGTCTTTGCCTTATCTTCTCAGCTTCTTAATGGTTACTTTAGAAAAAAAAAAAAAAGATGTTTGGTATTTGATGAAATCAATTTATTCACTTTGTTTCGTGGGTTATATTTTTATGGTCTTATCCAAAGCCACAATGATTTTCTACTATGATCCTTTCTAGATGTTTTATAATTTTAGGTTTTACATTAAAATCCATGATAAATTTTGAGTTAATTTTTATAAGTCATATGAAGCATACATTGAAGCTCATTTTTATTGCATATGAGCATCCAGTTTTCCAACATAATTTCTTGAAAAGATTACCTTTTCTCCATTGAATTACATGATCATCTTTGCCAAAAATCAATTAGCCATATATTTGTTGGCCTATTTCTACACCCCTCTTATGTTCCAGTGATTTGTATGTTTGTGCTTTAGGCAAGGGTAGAATGTCTCTATGTTGTAAACTTACAGCTAAGTCTTGAAATCAGGTTGTGTGATTTCTGGACCTTTCTTCTTTTATGAAAGTACCTTGGCTCTTCTTGGTCCTCTACTTTTTAATGTAAATTTAGAAATCAACTTGTTGATTTCTACCCAGAAAACCCTGCTGAGATTTGGTAGAGATTGCATTGACTCTATTGTTTAATCTGGAGAGCACCGATATCTTAAAATGTTTTCTTCTAGTCAATTAACGTGGCATATATCTCTATTTATTTATATCTTCTCTGATTTTTCTCATTAAATTTTATAGTTCAAAGCATATACATTTTACACATGAATTTTTCAGGTTTTACTAAATTTATCTTCACATGTTCTGATGTTCCATTTTTGATGACATTGTAAATTACCCTAGTTTCTATTTTAATTTCTAATTTTTCCACTGTTAATATGTAGAAATAAAGTTGATTATTTACATTGACCTTGTACCATGGAAAGTTCCTAAATTCATTTTCTTCACACAGTAATTCTAGTAATATTTTCTTCTACTGTTTTTTTGGTGATTTACTGCATAGACAATCATGGGATCTGTGAACAAAGGCATTTCTATTTTTTGTTTTTCAAGTTGTTTAAGTTTTTTCTTTTCTTTATTACTGGTTATAATCTTCAATATGATGTTTAGTAATAGTAGTGAGAGAAGACATCCTTGACTTATTTCCACTATCAGAGGGAAAAATTAGTCTTTTACCATTAAGTATAATATTAGCTGCAGGTTTTTCATAGATGTATTATGAAGTCTTATATTAATATTTGTAGAGTTTTTCTCATAAATGGATTTTGGATTTTGTGGAAGGACTTTATCTGTTAAAGTAAGTATATGGGTTTTGTCTTTAGCTAATAACAATTCTAAACAACATTAATTGATTTTAAAAAATTGAATCAACCTTGCATTCTTGGGATAAAATGACTTGCTCATGATGTATGGTA
This sequence comes from Macaca nemestrina, assembly GCF_043159975.1. Lineage (NCBI taxonomy): Eukaryota > Metazoa > Chordata > Mammalia > Primates > Cercopithecidae > Macaca > Macaca nemestrina. Next base: position 85,891,102 of record NC_092128.1, on the reverse strand, counting down.
TTTGTATGTTGCTGCTATCTTTGATTTTCTATTAATTTGTTTAGTATTCATCTATCTATGTATATGAAGTATATAGTTGCATAGTTTCTTTTTTGTAACATCTTAGCCTAGCTTTGGTCTCAGGGTAATGCTGACTTTATAAAATGAGATGGAGAATGTTCACTCTTCCTCTATTTTCTCTAAGAGTTTGGGTAGAATTAGTATTATTTATACCTTAAAATTTTGGTAGAATTTTCTATTAAAGCTTTCTGAATGTAAATATTCCTTTCTGGAAACTTTTAAATCACAAAATCAATAAATTTAATAGTTTAAAAAATTTTAAAGTTATCTATTTGTCCTTGAGTGAGTTTCAGTAGTTTATGTCTGTTAAGGAATTTATTTAATCTATATATTCAAATTATTACAAAAAAGTTTTTCATAATGTTTCCTTTTTTGTCCCTTATGACTGTCTAATTTGTAGTGGCATCCTTTATTTTGCTCTTGTTATTAGTAATTTTTGTGTTTTCTTTCTTCTTCTTTACCTTGATCAATGTGGTCAATATTTATCAACTGTATTTATCTTTTGAAAGAATCAGCTCTTGGTTATATTGATTTTATTTGTTATTTTTAAATTTAATAACTCTTGTTCTTTTCTTATTTTCTTCCATTTGTTTTAGACAAATTTTTAGATACTGGCAAATGGGAGAGCAGCACCATATATTGAATAATGATTTACAGTATACACCACACCCTGGAAAACATTGCTCCAGTTCTGCCAGGGGGTACTATGTAACTGATAGTATAACTGACTCTTCCAAAGGCCATTCAATCATTTTAACAGGCCAGTGGTTTCAAGTTCATAAGAAATATGGTAAGACAAACGAATTCTACTAACAGGAACCAATTGCTCTACTTCATTTGTTGTGAAACAAGTCCTTCACCAGAAGCGGTGTTAGGTGGAATACCATGATGGTATCCACCACGATGGTGGATAAGTCTTTCTGTAAGTCCAAGAATGATGATATTGGCAGATGCATTGAGGATAGGAGAGGAAAATCTATATCCAGAGCAAGTATCTCTTTCAGTGAGAATAAAGTAAGGCCTATGCTAAGATGGAAATGACTCAATGTAATCAACCTGCCACTGTATAGCTAACTAATTCTCCCCTAGTAAATTATGTTATATTTGAGGCTAAATGCTTATATCTGATTTGGCAATTGGGCAGTGAGAAGTTGCTCAACCTTAGTGAGTAGCTCAGCCTTACTGAGTAGCAGTACATGTTGCATGGCCTCATTTCTGACACAACAGCCACTTTGTTCATAAGCTTAATATAATGACAAGAATTATAGAATGATCCGTCTTATCCACCTTAGCATTTAAATTCTCCTCTCTTGCAGTCACACATTTGTGAGCATTTACATGCAACATAAACTTGTTGTCCACTTAGAAATATCTATCCAGATATCTCTCCCTGAGACTAGTTTTCTAATTGTGAATTTTCCAACATTCAGTGAAACTATTACCCCACTGTTTGTAAATTGGTATAAATCATACCTCTATTTCTCCCTCCAACAAAGGGACTGGGTATATTGCTCAAAGTTCTGCTGATCAGGTGGGTTTGCCTTAATTGGTGTCAACAAGGCCCCACAGAGTAGAACTATAGCATTTCAACCAGTCACATTTGGATGGAACTTACTTATCAAACAGAACTTGTATATTTCAAACCCTACTTATTTATTTTCAGTCAACTAGTCAGAGACACTCCCAGTGAAGTCATAGGTGAAGGTTGAGTAAAAGAATGTAAGTTTTGCAGGAGTAGGAACCATGGGCTTTCAGGAAACGTTCTCATATTAATTATATATGCCCGCACAACCTGCTGAAGCCCAATCTCAAAGATATCATTTTCACTTGATAACAGCATGCTGCTGTCTACACACAAATGTATGGTTTGGTAGCTCAGACAATATCCAATTTAGGATGAGCAGTTCAAGTTGCATGATAATTCGGGGGTCATGGTCAGGCATTCAGTCTCTCCTAAAGCCTAGTAGCAAACCAGAATCTAGATAAACATCTCAAAAACAGAGTAGTTAACCACCAGAAGAAAAATGGTATTGCTTTTCATTACATTGATGTTATTATGCTGACTGGAACTGGTGAGCAGGAAGTAGCAACTACTCTAAACACAGTGGTAAGACTCTTGTGTGCCAGAGGTCTAAAAACAAAATACACACAAAAAGAAGGATCCTTCTACCTTGGAAAATTTTTTAAGAATTTGGTGGACTGGGACATGTTAAGATATTTCTTCGAAGATTAAAAATAAATTGCTACATCTGGCCCCTCCTACCACTTAAAAAGAGGTAAAATATCAACAGGATCTTTTGCATGTAGGATCTTTCAACATATACTTCATGTGAGGATTACTTTAATACATTTTCTGAGTTGTATAAAAAGTTGCAAGACTTCTACAACAGGTCCACTGAGATCATTGAGAGGTGAATCTCAGTCAGATCATCTGACCTCAATAAGCTTCTATCTGGACTGGTGAACCAACATGAAGTTTTGGTTCTGCAAAAATTAGTGTCAGTTCAGATTCAGTAATGAATAATATCCTAAAAGTTTATTTCCTTTTCTCCAATGTGTAGTCAGTCTTGTAATGGCTAGAGGTCTCTTTGAGGAAGGATAAGAAGGTTATCCCTGTAAATATTTTGCAGAGTGGAAGGGTCCTTCCTTAATGGAACCCACCTCTCTTCATTTAAGGAATTTGGGACTACAATCTTGTTCAAGTTTAAAAATTGATTGAGGGTCCTGCCTCTTTGTTTTGGTGATTCAAGTCAACCTTTATTTACTAGATCTAGAGTTTTCCACTTATGCAAATCAAATGAGACTTCAGTATGTTATGTACCTATTTCAGTTCTAGGGACACTATAATCAAGTTGTCAATAACACAAATTTTTGTGGATCAGACTATTCTGATTAATGTTCTGACTCTGTGTCTAACATGATAACCATGCTCACTTGGTCCTTGAACATTAAATGACACTACTTGGTCCCTGCAACCCCAGGATCACCATTGTAATTATAGATTCCTGTTTAACTATAGCAGTTTCCTCTGTAATAACTGGCCTACAGAGAAGAGACACTATGGAGCTCTTTAAGAATATGGGGAAGAGGAAGTAGAGATTTTCTTCAAAATTTTTTCCCACTTTCATAAGAAAGAGAGTGTACTTTAGACCCTGGAGGATATATTTAAGGGATGAGAGGGTTGAGTAGGTTTTATATGGTAAATCCAGCACATCATTCTAATTGCACTAAGCCTTTGGATGACTTCCTCTACAGTTTACTAAGACAGAGAAAGCATTTCAATCTCATTTGATGTGGGATTATATATGTACACATATATATGTACAAACACACACACACACACACACACACACACATATTTTTTAAGGACATTTTTACAGAGATTTGCCCTTATGCTAGGGCAGGCAGTCAGGAAGTAAAGATGGATGTAAAGTTTAGAGGACACGCTCAAGGAAAGCCATGAGCACAAACTAGAGTCCATAAGGCCAGAACGGAGTCTATGCACTTCTCATTTACTCCAGCCTCGATTATGTCTGTGTCCCATGGAAAAGTTAGTGTCATTTGTTACAGAGTTAAACATACACTTGGCCCAGGAGTTGGGAAAGCTGAAGGAGGATCAGTTGCTAGACTCTCTGCTGTCTGACACCACTAAGGTGAGCAAAAAGAAAAGCAACAGCATGCATTAGCCTGAGCCCTGGCATTTGAGCATAAAAAACATGGCTGCTGCTTCACTTCCACAGTCTACATCTCACGAAAAATATCTTTTGAAGCTCACTATTATTAGGAGATGCACACACACACATGCCCATGCAGGTGTACGGAAATTCTGAGACACAGAGTTCAGCCCTAGCCAAGTGAACACACCCTCAAATCTGCCTATCCATGGCTTTCAGTCAAATGCATCATTTAAAACCATACAGAGCTTTACTACTTTGTATGGTCTCAAAATACAATAACAATTTTGGCTTTCATTTTAAAATGAAGGTAGATGAAGTAGCAGTTCATTTAAGCTGGTAAGTTAATATAAAAAGAAGACTATATTAGATGTCTTAAAAGAATAACAAAAGAAAGATCCATTGTATAATTGGCATGATAATAAGAATTATAAAATGTTTGTTTGTTTTGGAGGGGCCATATGATTGGGCACCTGACTATATTTTGATCAATCAAGCTGATAGATGAGATTATTGTCAGCTAAAGAAACTAAGTAAAAATGGTATAGATTTAAAAAAGATATGTTACTAAAAGTGAGGGATAAATTTGTTCAGAAGATTACGTGTGTGTGTGTGTGTGTGTTTATGTGTACATGTATTTGCATGCATATGAGCAATGGAAATTCAAATAGAAATATATATTTAAGCAAATTCTAGGAAAACAAGGGAGAAATAGCCATAGGTGAATCTGAATTTGAAAGAGTAAATGAATTTCCCTCTGTACCTTGGAAGATCAATTCAAATTTCAAAGTAATATAGAGGTGCACTAGATGAAAGAGAGAAAGAGGAAAAAATACATTGAAAGTTAATGCATATTAGCTGGTTCCAGTTAGAAGAAATTGAGATGGGATGTTTAAGTCACTGAGAAAGTCAAATCCATATGTTTTTATAATAATTTGAGGTAGGTTGTTGGAGATAG